>NC_051432.1:10556358-10718046 GCF_001649575.2 Kryptolebias marmoratus
TGTAATCATCAAAATTAAACGAAATAAATATTTGAAATATATGAGTTTGTATGTAATGTATGAATATAATATACAAGTTTCACTTTTTAAATGGAATTACTGAAATCAATCTACTTTTTCATGATATTCTAATTTTATGACCAGCACCTATAATTTAGTACAAAACTCAAAAAATAGTCCAGACAAAGTTTTTGGCACCCTCAACTTAATATTTGGTTTCACACCCTTTGGAAAAAAAATTACTGAAATCAGTTGCTTCCTATAACCACCAACAAGTGTCTTACATCTCTAAACTGGAATTTTGGACCACTCTTCTTTTGCGTACTGCTCCAGGTCTCTCATCATTGAAGGGTACCTTCTCCCAACAGTAGTTTTAAGATCTTTCCAAAGGTGTTTGGGGAGAATGATCTGGACTCATTCCTGGCAACTTTAGAACTATTCAGCGCTTTTTTCCATCCATTTCTGGGGGCTTTTTGAAGTACATTTGGGATCATTGTCCTGCTGGAAGACCCATGACCTAAGACGCAAACCCAGTTTTCTGATACTGGGCCCTACATTGCAACCCCAAATCTTTTGGTAATCTTCAGATTTTATGATGTCTTGCATACAGTCAAGGCACCCAGCACCAGAGGCAGCAAAACATCTTTGAACCTCCACCTTATTTGACTGTAGGTACTTTGTTCTTTTCTTTGTTGGCCCAGATAACTCTATATTGGTCTATCTTGGTATGCAAAGAAAAAAACGAGTATAAAAAAAACGTGTAACTGCAATGATTATCTGGGAAAAATACTTCATTTTCTAGAAAAACTTCAGGGGCTTTTAGCTAAATCTTTAAGGGTCTTAGGATACACTTTTGTGCCATTTTTTATCTTTCTATCTTTTTAACGAAGTTAACTGTGGACTTTTGATGTGTGTAGAACCTTAAGTCTTCTACTTTGTTGATGAGTGGAAAAGGAAAAGGAAGAGCTGTTCGAGAGCAGAGATTCAATCACTTGGAAGAGAAAAATTGTAATGTGGGTTTACAACTGATGTTGGATCTCTTTAAAGGCAAAAATAAACTAAAAAAACTGTGAGAAGATTACCAATGTGACGTGTTAAGTTTGTCTTATTTTTGGAGTTCCACTAAGACCTGACAACAAACTGATTTTATGCTGAGGAATTCCAGTGAATTAGTTATTTTCAAGAGAATCCACAATAAATTCCTTTCACATGGCAGTTCTGTCATGTTCATGAAGGCATCACAGGTCCCTATTCAGAGTTAATTAACTTATTGCTGCACATGACCTTACAAATCAAAATCATCAATGAGCAGAGCTGTCCCAATCACGGTTCACACAACACTGGTTTGGATAATTCTGCAGCTCGGTCATTGATAATAAATGAGCTTCTTTATGTATCCACGTTGTATTGCTAATGACCATTAAACACAGCATGCATCAGGCATCCGTGCATCACCAGAGTACCCTCTATTTAGGAAACAGGGCCACGAGGGGAGAAGCAGTAACACAATCCAGTTAATGGAGGGATTAATTCCTAGCTGTGGTACCGTCTCAACAAAAATAATCCCTGTGTGTATCCATCTCCACTATCCAAATGAAACAAGCCATGATGGCTGACAGCCTGCTCTCTGAAAATTAAAAAAAAAAGAAATAATTAAAAGGGTGTAATGATGTTAGAAATGCCAGCACAATGTGGGATTTTTCCACTTTGATTTGAGAGACGTCTACATGGGATGTGGTGTATTGAAAGGATTAAAGTTCTAATCTAGTTAAACAAACCTCCCTCAGTCGAGCTGTAAAAATAGACAGAGAGGAAAATGAGAGTCCAAGTCTCAGGGGGGAGGATGTTGATAAACAGCGCACAACCACATGCTGCAATATGTTATTTTGGCTCTCATGCTGTGGTGTCAGAGGCCTTCTGACACTGCACACTTTGCCATCTGCACATATTGACATCGGCGCTGTAAAGGGACACCTCTTATGGCTGCAGAATGAACTCATGTCATGGTTTCATACCCCTTTGTACTCAATCAGAAGGCTTTGGATGATAAGAAAGGTTATCAGCTGAATATTATTGTTCTCAGTTTTACACAAGAGCCAAGCTGATTCCCTCATCTTTGCACAGACATCAATTATCAAAACACAGATTTTGGGGATGGTTGAATATATTTCTCCGAAAGCCCCCGACACATTACTGCAGCAAATCTACAGCAGGCAATTTTAGGGAGATATGAACTTAATCGCCACTTTTTAGCAGCTTTATTTATTCATACATTTACTTCTTCCTTCAGCAAAAGGTCAAACTTGTTACAGATTCTTATTTTCTCTAACAAGTCGACCAGGTGTGAAGATTCTCAATAATTCATGAAAGCTGGGAAGTGTTAAGAAAAAGTGAGTGCCAATTTCTGTTTATTTTATTTTTTCCTGTTTATGTTTTACACAAACCCTGAAATGAGCCTAGGGGTCAAAATGATTATGACCCTTCAGTTTGGCTGCCCAGGTTCAGAGTCCTCAGCCAGACTTAATTTGTAAGGAAGAACCATTAAGATGGTAAATGGCTCCTGCCCATACATATTATGACAAATTAAAACATTGTGATCTATGTAAGTGGCCACACGTCCTGGAGTTTTTTGAACAGCTTTATCAAAAACATCTTGATAATGTAAAAAAAATGAAATTTCCAAGATCTTTTGCAATAACTTTCCATCTTTATAAAAAGCAATGCTTTTTTAAAAAGTATTTTAACCAACTTTCCTGTCCAAACTATGGTACAAAAGGAACTAAACCATAATCCTCCATTTAATCAGTTAATTCAGGTAATTTTGAGCATGCATATCAAACGCAGCCTAATTTGTCTAATTTGTTTGGGGAATTTAAATTAATCCCCATTTTGTGTTTATTTTTATGTGATTATGAAAGCTTTTTTTACTGCTGGTTTTCTCTTATCCTTGGACATTTTATAATTGACAAAATTGATTAATTTATCTTTGAATACTTTCTCACATCTTTTCTTCTAGTTGAAGGGTGCCAGTAAATCCAACCATCAGTATATCTCCACCACAGGACTGAGGTCTTCTTGCAAATAGGCAGGAAAAGTTTGGTCACAATGAAGAAACCCAAAGGGTTAGAGGGATGATTTTTCCAAGAGGTGAACTTTAACTATCCCATAGTAACTGGATGCAAGCTGCAGCACTCAGCGTGGAAAGTTGGATGTGCTACATATCCGCATCCATATTTCTTACTGTAGTAGATAAAGGTCACACCAGCTCCTGCATTTGCACGGAACACTTGCACCAGACATAAATCATGCACTGCACACATACGGTATCTAATGTGAATGTGATACCTAGATATACTTGACTGCGCATACCACTTACAGGTTTGTTATTCTGGAAATGCATCGCAAGGTTATTCATGCCATCAGCATTGTTGAGCCCATGTTTCTCTGTGACCCACATAACGGCGCCACATATTCTTTATAGTCAGAAGAAATCACAGATAATTAAGGAGACAAGTTGGGGATGTAACCACATATCAGTAGCAGCTCCTGTGCATGAATACTAGAGGGGCACATGTTAGCTTCAATTCCTGGATTTCTAACCACACAAATGTAACAATTTGTGACACAAATTGAATAATTGTGTATCCTATTTTCTGTGGAAAAAAGCTAGGCTCTGCATTTCTCTTGTTTATTATTCATTTTATTACTTTTCTTTTTTTTTCATGCACAACCTTGTGTCTCATGTGCATAAACACTAATAATTAAATCAGAGAGGCGGAAGTGTTTTTCCTCCTGAAACTGGAGGACTTTTCATTTTAACTGTGTAAAACTAAACAGACAGACAGGTACACAGCTGTGTGTACAGGGCAGCATTAATATGTGGGGCACACACACTAAAGTTTTTCTCTCATACACACAAAGAAACACACACATAGAGTGGATTGCAAAAGTATTTATTCTAAAATAGTATTTATTATAAAGTATAAAGTCCTACCTTCCCCAAACGGGACATTGCCCCTCAGATATTTTTTCAGGTGTTGACACTTGTTGATTCATGTAGTTCTTACCTTGTTATTTTATGCTCAAACATTCATTACACCAATATGTTTAGCTGTAATTACTTATTTCAGGCTTAAAAGAAAAGTCATGTGACACTATGATTGTGTGTGGGGTAGATATAAAGCCTCACATAACTAGTGTGCAGACTCTGGTTCCAAAAAATAAAACATGGCAGCTTTCTTAAAACAGTTCTGGCTGACTACAATTGCATAATTGTACATAATTGGCAAAAGAAAAAAGATATTATTTTGCACGGCACAACATATAGTGAGAAGGAGGTATTGAGAAGGCTATATTTTGAATATTGCTGTTTTTCATGTGCAGCAGCAGCCTCTACAGAGACCTCACTAGCATCCTCAGATAGTTTCACCAGCTGCCATCTAACAACCGCTGGGCTCGTTGGCTGATACATGTCTGAAGCACTCTGGATGCTGTCAGAGGACACTGCTGTTCTCCAGCAGAACCTCCTCAATTACCTGCTCACCAGGATGGCAGTGATGGACAGTCAGAGGAAGGGGGAGAGAGCAGGGGCTACAGCGCTGTCTCTGGGTGTAATGGACAGTGCGCTGCTGGGTGGAGAGTTTGGAAAGGGACCAAGTCTGTACTGTTGTGCTGACCTTTCGAGTGATGGACAGTTTAGGGATTGGGGGCTGTTATTTTGTCTGTTTCACTCTTATCAGTAAGAAAGAGAAAGACGGTGAGATGGACGCCGTGAGTGAGGGGTAGCTGGTTGTAAGTGGCGTCCCATTAAAGCTGTTTCAGGTAGGCAGAGATACCTTGCCTGGGGTCTTCTTGGCAGAGCTTTAAAGACAGCTAACGTCACTAGTCGCAAAGGCAGAATACTCAACTTGGGGACTTTTTTATGTTTAAAAAATCAGTTTCAAGAATCAGTTAAAAAAATACATTTTTGGACTTTTTTCCATTTCATTCATCTTTTCTAATCAGCAGCTTTGTAACAAATCAGATCAAGAAAGAAGTTGATTTTGCCTTAATCATGTCTGTGTTGGGTTTCTATGAGTACATCAGTTTCGTCTAAGCAGGTCTGTGTTTGGTTAACTAATAATTGGTATTAGGGAAGAGTGAGTGTGTACGGTTGTCTTTCTATCTCCCTTTAGTCAATAACCATGGGTGTGCCCTGCCTCTTACCTAACATCTGCAAAAAATGGGCTCCAGCCCCCCACAACCCTGAACAAAATGAAGTTAGGACAGTTACATAAGCAGAAACCCAGATCAATGTAAAGTTTAGTCCCCTCTGCTTTTTGTTTGCAGTGTTATTAACAACGAATGGAGATACATTAGTTCTCCTTTCCATCCACAAAGAAGTGCCTCCTTGAAAAAAAACCTGTGGTACATGATTCCATCACACATGTTTACACAAGTCCTAGAAGTGAATAACATCCAATTCATCCACTGGATTTAATTTTATCCTAATATATGTTTGAGTGGTGCAAGAATAATTTTACATTGATGAGTGCAGCAAATTGGCTTGGAGGAACTTCAGCTCATAACTCTGTATAGAACATCTGTGTAATGTCTGTGGGTTTATATTCTCAAACTGCCTGCTTCTGACAATAAATTGGTCACTCCATGACTTCTTTGTACAGTCATTCACTGTCATCACATCAGGTGATGACATCTAAACTTTGCAACATCCATAATGTTCTTTATGTTTTATTGATGTTATGTAACACGAATAATGTTGGTCGCCCCACAGAAAGAGGGTTGCTGGTTAAAAATCCAGCTGGGATGTTTGTAATTTGCATGTTCTCACCTGATTTTATGTTTACCTTCAGGAAATCTTTAATATTTTTGTTCTTGTTTTTATCCCAGTAAATTGAAGAGAAATTGAAAAGGCACTGATGTAAATTCTTCCTGTCATCTTCAGGAAAAGTTTTTTTGTTATTTTTTATATTTTTATTTTTTTCAGGGGTTCTGTAACTTTATGCTCCATTCTCTTTACTTTGACCTTGTTCTACCTTTAAAAACAAAGGAAGGTTGGCTTTTCACATACACCCAGTTACTAGAGCAAATAAACATTGCTTGAACAATTTACTTTAGTTTTTTATAGAGGTTCAATATTTACAAGTGCAAAAGTTCAATCCTCAAACCTTCTGTTGTCTGTTTTACAAATAAAAGCCAATATTATATAAAAACCCTTAATTTTTTCCCATAACAAAACAGTTAGATCTACAAACCTGTGTTTCACCCTTTGATGGTAGGTATTAAGGCACTTGACCCTGAACAGGATTAAATGGGCACAGATCATGAATGGTCTACTTCTAAAATTTGGTAATGGAGTTGTTGTTTTTTTTTAAAAAAGCTCCTTTAAAACTTGATATGTTGCTTTTATATCATATATGTATATGTTAAATGAGTGCCAGTTTATTACATATTGTTTCACCCACCCTTGAAGGCAAAGTGGCAGTAATGTTTTTGCATGTATCTTTGTGTGTGTGTGTGCTTGTGTGTGTTTTAGCAAACTATCTCCTGAACCACTGGATGGATTTTAATGAAACTTTCAGAAAGTAATCACTAGATGCCCATCTACAAATGATGAAGTTTTTGGAGTCAACCCAATTCAAATTAGCTACCACAGCTAATTAACTTTAGCCAATTCAAATTAGCTACCACAGCTAATTAACTTTAGCCAACACAAAAATGGCTATAACTCAGTCAATTTTATAGATATTGAGCTAAAAATGATGTTGAGCAAGAGAATCTGCAATAATGTGTGAGATTAAACATGACGTTATTTTCAAGGTTTGACCAAAACCTATATCTCTGTTATTTTTCAGCATACAATATATATATTTTTTAATTCTGGCTTGAAAGGCAGTGGGCAATATGAATTCTTTGTAATGGTGTAATGTAAATCCAACATCAAACTGTGAAGATTATCATGTCATGCTGGAGGTCTGGATACAATAGTTGAGTACTTTCTTCATTTGTTGTGTATTCCACCAGACGGTATTTTGATTAGCTTGTGTTCAAAATTCAGAATGAAGGGGAAAGAATTGACTGCTTAACTTACATAATATAGGAGCCAGAGTGTCACAGAGTGAAATATCCTTTGCAAATTTGAATAAGGTCATAATAAAATGATCAGTAGTTGCCCAAAAATGGCTAGAGAAACAGCTTGATTTATGTCTGTCTGTAATTGAATGAGGAAAGACAGTGACCTCTACCAAAGCCTTAAAGTTCTATCACACACGAGGGAAGTGGAAGAATTATTTCTTCCCATCACCAACCATGAGCCTCTCCACAACTATTAACTATATAATGAACACTGGCTTTCAAAGAGAGTGGACACCAGAGAAGCTCATCAGCTGGAGTCCATATTTACCCATCAGGAGGGATGTGCTTTTAGAGAGGTTAAAAAGTGGATAAGAAGCGACTGATCAAACTTTCAACAGTTCTCCGCTTTGTCAGCAGATTTTTATGGATTATTCTGCTGCCACTGTAAAACCCACATAACTACTGACATAAATCAAGCTCCAAAATAAAACCATTTGTTTAATGTTTCATCAAATTATGAGGTTTTCTCTTCAGGGAAGTATTCACATGCTAAAATGTCACTCATTAGAGTCAGATAAAGCTGAAGTGGGACATTCCAAGTCAATGCAGGAGACCATTACCAAAACCGATGAAAGGGAGGTACATAAAGTGGGCGATTCTCTGCCAAATGGCTGCTGATCCTCCCTTTTCATGCTGACTCAAGTGTGACCCCTTGGAACAGTTATTGAGTCTTGATTTTGCTGAACAGCATCTCATACAAGAAACCAGCACTGGATAAGGGAACGCCTTGACCTCCTGGTGGAACTTCATGAACGACTGGGGGTTCATTAATTAAACACATTATTATCCAGGGAACATCAGGGTCCATTTAAAATTTTACAACAGTGCACGCTGTACTTGTTCAGATGTTTCAGTCTGACCCAAAGGGGTTGCCCAAACCCCAGATGATGCATTCCCTGGTTCCACATCACTGCTAAACCGCATGAGTTAAACATAAATATTTTAGAAAACTTTCTGTATTTTTCATTTAAGTGCAATTTGAGATTAGTTTTATTGACATTATAAATAGTTTTGTCTCCACTTTTATTTCCTTGTGATTATATGTCATTATTCACTAAAGTTTTGAAGGATGTTTTGCTGCAAAGCTGCAATAAACAGTCCACACAAACTTACTGTATTCCTTGTTTTTCAAGGAATTGAAATGGAACTCCATTCTTTTTTACCACTAAGGTAACCATTTTACCACCAAGGTAATCGTTAAAGTTACGGCAGGTGGTTTCCACAATCACACAGAACATCAATTTGCCTGGCTACATTTACTGGAATCAAATTTGCTTTATATTTTAGATTTATTCAGCCAGATTGTGAGAGCTGTAGTCATAGCAGAATAATGTAAAATACAACAAATTGGGTGTCATGAAGATTTAAGATACTCGATTAAAACAGTTGTTAGTGCCTAATGAACACTTTTAACTATTATTCTCTCAGTGGATTAGGCAGAAAATAATCCAGGTAAAATTTGTCAAGCTTTAGTGTGTACCCAAATAGTTTTGATTGTGGGATTTTTACATTCACTGTACTAAACGTCTTAGTCCAATGTCCAATAGCAAGTTTCTAAAATTTGTAGGATTTTTTTATTAGAAAATTTAGGAGCAAATAGGACAGATGCTACAACTCGTTATATACACTTGGGATAAGATTAAAAATAAAAAGGTGAATAACAATTTCAGTGGTAGGGACATTTTGTGCTAAAAAACTGAACTGTCATGAATATTGTTTTTTATTTGATTTATTTATTCATTTATTTTTCTTTTTTGTGTGAATTGTGTGAAGGGGACTATGACACCTTAGTCCCCCTAAGACATGCTGCTACACCCCTTAGTATTCATCAAATAGTTTTTTTCTTGGCTATTTTCTACATCCTAGTCTTAGAGACACGCTTACCAAGTTCTATGTCCAGTCTAGCAGAACAGCAAGCCTCTCAGATTGCATCGGGATCCAACCACGGGTATCACATCTGCTCTAAATTGTTTCCATGACTTTGCCACCTTGTCATAGCCTAGGCTGGCAAGGTTATGGACCAGGCTAGCATGGACAGTTCCGCTTTGGATTCTTGATGAACAAGCCCTGCTGGTGAACTGTTGCCTCACATATTGGACAAGCTGTCAGCAGGCTCCACTCAGGACTCTGATACACTACCACCATAATGATAAACTACTACAAGCTTTCTATGGAAATTTGTGCATGCTGAAACCCACTGTGGACCCATAATGCTTTATCACAAATACTATTACTGGGAGCCCACTGTGTTTTATAATTGCTTGAAAATATCACCAAGACCCTGCAAAGACCATCCAGATGCTGGATGACTTTTTTGTTGTTGTTTTTCACGTGGTCATGGATCATCATCCAGTGTGAAAGGGGCATTATATGTACATGGAAACCACACAAGTTACAATTTGTTAGGATTAAAACAGATATATTTTAAAATAACATTATGCAACTAAAGTTAGTTTTATTCAACCCTACACTCGGGATGCTTTAGTCCAATTTTCAGGTCACTTTATTAAATATGAAAAAACAAACAAATACATTAAAATAAAAAGTTACTTCAGCCACTTTAGCAAATTCCTTAACCTGTAGTACATGTGTAGTTTTTCTATGTGGTACACTTTACTGTTTTAATAGGTGAAATGTGTTCTTTTTTAAATATGCATGCTAAATAAAAATTGCCATTTGCAAAAGCACTGACCTTTATAAAACCGATCTACATGATTATATATTGAAACTGAGCATCAACCTGGATTTGTGTCCTGCAGTCTGAGTGAGGTTTAAAGGATTCTCCTTTGACCTAACACTCCATTAACCCTCACTGGCTGTTTGAGCAGCAAACAGCATCGTTTTTGTCATTTCTGACCTACAGAAAGAGGAGAACAATGTCCTAGGGCTTTTTATTGTACATCATCACACAAAAACAGGCCTGTTGTGACTGACTCCATTTCTGTCCTGTTAGAATTAACCTTCCTGAGCCTGCTATCTCATTCAGTGGCGGTTTTCACAGCATGCCTCATTCATGGTAGCCAGTGGCTAATTCTTCCTAATTGAGTAATGACAACAATTCAGCCGAGTGACACCTACACTGCAAGGTTAGTCCAAAGCTTTGCCAGTTCCACACAGAGAAACTAAGTCAAGCCCACTTGTACCACAGAGCACACAGCAGGAGAAATCCTCAAATCCAATAAATCTAACTCCAGGTATCAAACACACAGACGTGCAAGAACACACACATACACGAGTTTAGCTTGCGTTTTCACAATCCAGATTCTACAAGGAGTTCGGGCCTCTTTGTCATTGTATCACCTCAGGAAAATGTATTTGAACTGATTAATGAGCTTTTTTTGTTTGGTGTATGCATCAGCCTTTGTGTGTGCAGTTATTATCTCGGCACACTGAACTAAATGTTTAACTTCTGACACTTAAGAAACTGTTGATTTAAGTGGAGTTTCTGCCTTCCTACGCTGGTAGGATCTGCTGACCACGGAGCACGGTGCATTAAATTCTGTAGTTACAAGAACAAAACTGTTTCAGTCTAAAATATTTATATCATCACAGAGGATGATGATTTCAGCTTGTTGTGCTCACTTTAAAACCATTTTTACAACACAGTTTTAAAGAAAATGGGTATGGCACATTTACATTTAAAAACAGAAATTGTAAAAATATTACACCTTTTAAAATAATATTTTCCATCATATTTAAATAAAATATCTATATTATTCATAAAGTTAATTAATATTATCATCTAAAAGGTTCATTTTTTTGTTTGTTTTTTGGAGCCATTAGACGAGTTCCCCTTGACTGGGTAATCTGCGAGTCCTTTTTTGCAAGTCCTAAAGGAATGAGGTTGAAAGAGGAAATGAATATCCAAAGGTCTGACACTCCATATGGCTGCTTTGACCCTCAGTGTATATCTTTGCTCTGGAATAATGGAGCACATATGGTTTACAGATTTCTGTAAAAGGCCCTCTGAGGCAAATTTGTGATTTGCGCTATTATAAATACAATTTCACTGACCAGCATACAAAGAAGGTTTCTGATTTATCTAAAAAACAAATACAAGAGGACATGAAGGTAGCCTTATAGTCTCATTGTTTGTCCACTGATACTCTGCATGTCAAAGATTTAGTGTGTTAATTTTCATTAAAGTTTGTTCATTCCCCTTATAATTCTATTCTTGTTGCATTTAATAGCAACATGAGCTTAGAGAAGGGCACCGAGGTGCTGTTCCATCCATTAAAATGTTCGACTGCCCATTAAATGCATCTGTACCTTTATGTAAGTAGCTCAATCCATCAATATTATGGCTGTTATATTCTTCGAACATGGTCCTGGAGAGACCAATGATAATAAGTTTAGCTTGAACAGAAAATATGGTTTACTTAAAGCCATGTATGAGCAATAAAAGAAAAACAAAAAGACCAGAAATAAATAGACAGGTATCAAAGACTAGGACTGAATGATACATTATGGCAAAAATATATTTATAGTACTTTTGTTGGTCCATTATGACAACTAAATGAAATTACATAAAATGGAACCAAGGAGCTATGATAAATAACTGCAGTGTTCTGGGCATTAACACTAAATGTAAATAGTCAACAATGTTCATTTATATAAAAAACACACAAAAAATCAACATGTTTTATAACACAAAGGCTGCTTTTAGGCATACACTCTTGTCCTTTAATCTGGCAGCTAATGTGCCTACTTGATGTCTGAATAAACACTCTGGTGCTTTTTCGTGATAAACAATATTGGCTATCAGTTTTCTTCAACACAAAAACCTTTGGAAAAGCTTTATTTTTAACTGCTTCTATCCACTGTCCTTGTGTTGTTGTTTTGTTTTGTTTGTTTTCTTACAACAGCAGTGTCCTTAAGGCTACTATCACTTGTTATGACAGTAGAACATGTTCACTGTAGCAAAGCACTGCTTCGTACAGATTTTGGTATGGTATCTTTTTTTGATGTGCTGTCCAATCTCCTGGGTGTGTTCGGATGAAGTGGTGAGGAATATTATGCCGTGAGCTTGTGTATAATAGATGACCCAAATACAGGCAAGCTCCAGAGGCTGGAAGCAAAGAAGAAAAGAAAAAAAAAGAAAAAAAAAGGGCGCTGTAAGGCCAGACGTCCAAAAACATTAATCCAAAATTTTGTGGCAGAAAACAAAAAGAAAGACAATGGAGCAAAACCTCACTTGATTAAGCAAATTAAAACAAGAATATGATAAGGAACAACTGAAAACCAGAGCTTATACTGAGGAAGTAAAGGCTAGATGCAAAACAGGTTTGACTATTAAAAACTCAAAATAGGTGTGCAGAGGATCTGAAACCAAGAGCAACAAGCAAAATCAAGAAAAAACAAACTGAATGTAAAATATGGACACAAAAGAAAAGACAAAAGTAAAAGAACTGAAAGTCAGATTGAGATTTTTTTTTTTTTTTGAACTGGGCTTTTATCAAGTTGATATCAGCAGTCAATGGTAGACAACAGTTTGAGTAAATTGGAAGAATCAGAGAGAAGTTCCCACTGTAAAAGTTGGCTAACATTTCAAAGTGGATTTCTACCATCTTAAAATTAATCCAGTGTCAAATGCAAAAGCTATTTTATTGGATTTTACACCGTGTTGCTTTTCCATCATATATTTACAATGGGTGGGTCACACAACAGAAGCTGACAGCAAAAATACAACAATGTTCAAATTTACACATATAGTAAAACAGTCCATTATATGCAAAGAAGGGACAAATTACAACTAAAATCCGCATTCAAGTTAACATGAAAAAGGGCAGAACTAACAGAACTCTGCAGTTTAATTATGAAAAATTATTTACGGGGTGATTTGCAGAAGATGAGAGAGCTCAGAAAGTACCGCAACTGAATCCCCTGGTAATCAGATGTAAAACAGTAAAGACAAATTAAACTTAGACATAATCTGATTAAGTTGTTGGTTGTTTAAAGTACAGTGTGCAAGATTTATTTCTGTTCATTTAACCTTTTTGTCAAAGAATCCATGAAACATGATCAGGTAGGATGTTGTCAAATTTATCACGACATACGTATCAACTAGTGCCTGAGCTTAAATGGAGCTCTTAAACAACATGAGCCATACACACAAAGATCCCCCCTCCACCACCACCGTTGGAAAGAGACAGAGATAAAGGCCTCATTACAATCTAAGCAATTCCCTACATTTAAATGAGCACAATAAAAACAAAGAAAACAATGGGCTAATGTAGGAGGTTAGAGACGTTAAGGAGATAAATTGGAGAACCACTGCAAACATTAAAAGAAGTGATGTGGTAAGCACGGAGCACGCCCACTGAATGAAGGATATCTCAGTTATAAAGCATGCTAATAGGGTGGGACAGGCTGAAACCATGAATGAATGAATGAACAGATTCTGTGACCGTCTGAGATACTGTGAAGCTGCATTTACGCAGGGCTCGAAAAGCCAGCTCTCCTTTGTTTGTCAGCAAGCAATGTTGCATATAATAGTGCAATTCTCTGCCTCTATTTGATTTCACACAGTCAAGATATGGAAGGGGGGAGAGGTGGTGGATGACAAACGTTCCCGTTCAGACCTGAGCAAGTGGAGAAGTAGGTTGTAGTCAGAACATTAATCTCTGCAATAACAGAACTTTCTGACAGTCAACAACAAAACAGGTTTTTACATTTCATAAATAGTATAAATAAAAAATAAACCCATAAGTCCTAAAAGCTAAGTGACTCTTTTTAGACCCTCAACAGAGTCATTCTTGTTGGCATGAATTCAGACAACAGCAGATATGTAAGAAAATGTAATTTCCTAAGACAATAATTTCTGCTTCAGTGGAAATGGACACAACTATAGTTCCCCATAATGATATTATCTCAAAACTGGCTCAATAAACAATTGACATGCATTTCAGGCCTTGTCATCACTAACCAAAAATATTTGCCAAACAGTCATGTTCTGCTGCATTTGTGTGTCTCATAGGTATGCAAATAGATTTTTGGTGAAAAAAAGGTATATTTTTATAAATCGTTTCCAAAGCAAAGATTCCTAAGATTCTTTGTACACTTTACATGTACAAAAAAATAACACGGCAGCCAACTTTTGTCATACCCATTAATACTTTTCTGAGCTAGAAACCACAAGAACAATGGAGTCGTTTTTACCAGTTCTGCTGTCTCACTTTGTCCTCTGTCATCATTCAGCTTCAAAGGTGTGCTGAAAAGTACAAAAAGTTAAATGGAAGAAAAAATAAAACCTACACTAATACTTAGCCATGCTCAGGATAAGCTTTTTTGTTAGTTTGTTTTCAAATGTTTAAAAATAAATACCCAGAGTAGAGGTGTGTCAATACTAGTTTTTTGTTTGTTTTTTTTCCCCACTAAGTACAAGTAAGAGTATTTCAGTTTGGGTACTTGCCAATACAGAATATCAACATCTAGTAGTTACTAAGTTATTGACTTTAAAAAGACATTTCTTTAATTTAGCACAAATATTGGCTTTATGGTTTACCACCTAAACAAAACACGCACTCTAAAATAATCAGCGGCTAATCACCCTATAAGTAAGAATGACAATACACACAGACAATGCTTTTGCCCGAGTAGGCAGTTAAATACAGGTGATGTGGCACTACAACTCCCAATTAACACCAGTAATACCCAAATGGCTACTTAGCAGCGCTAACAACAAAACGTATATAACCTTAAACAAAGAGAATGTCTTACATGTGAGCATAGCAAATGCTACAAGATGGCGCTACACCACAAGCTATGGCTCATGACTAACAAATGACCAAGAGCAGAACAGTTACCAAGCATAAAACTGGCGTCGGTCTGGAGTATCAGAGTGGTTTTACAAGTATGAGCATTTGACGCTGGCATCAGGTCCCGATACCAATACACCACTAACCCAGAGTAGTGTAGTCAGGGCCTCATGCCACTAAAAGAATTCTGATGTAAAGTAATAACAAAAATTGAACAAATGTTGCATTATGTCTTAATTTCCACTCACTAAAACCATGAAATTTAAGCTGCACACACTTTAAAAAGCTTTGATTTAAACCATTAAATAGTGTTTAGTCTAAGTTGGCACAATTTTAATTGGTTAATAATGCAAAGGGTGGGTTCAAAGAGCTGTGAGCCATGCGAATAAGAGAGAAGATCATGTGTGTTTCATATGACATTGACATTTACAAAATGAATATCTTAGTAACAGCAACTATAATTCTGAATGGTCTTATCTTGTTTCTTAAAGGGCGGAGTGAGACCTAAATGCTGATGAGAAGAAAATGCCGGCTTGCTCATCTGAACAATGATAAGGTATTATTAAATATAACCCTTATTTATCCTGACTCCTGGTGTCACCTAAAATTAATCAAAAAATAGTTTTAGCTAACTCCATCAAAACAGGTGTTTCACTTTCTGTAGGAGTGCACTTTTTTTTTACTTCTCTAGAAATTGTCCTAAAATATTAAGATAATGTTTCACATTTAGACTGACTAGTTTTCAAAAGTCAACACTGCAAGGGTAGGACTTTGATTTTCCCAAGATTTAGTGCTCATCAAACTAGAGAAGGTGGTGTTTAAAGTTAAGCTGAGCTATGGGTCAAGTGCAGGTTAGCCTGTCACCATCTTTGCAACCCAGCTACACTGAAAAAGGAATATTGACGAAATCAACAAAAACACTCATAGCTTACATTATGTTGTGTTCAGCAGAGACTTATTGCAACAACCAAAAGAAAAAGGAACTACAGCTACAACTAATGCATTTCAACTGAAACTGAAAAATGACTGCTGGATGGATGAGCAGCAGCTGAAATAACTTTCATTTATCAGAATACGCACTACATCATGGCACTAACCTTGTACTAGTAGTTCTTCCATGCAGGGAAAAAAAAGGCTGAACTTTGGGTTATGAAAACTAAAACCAGACTGAAATCAAGCAATTGATGGTTGGAGTTTGGAAAGTAACTGTAAATTAAATTAAATATTTTTGTGTATTAAAAAAATAAACTCACATTAGAAAATAGGATAGAATTCTGGACTAGTGTTTGCTAGGATAGATTTTTGTCTAAAAAGAAAAAATACAATTCTATAGATTTGGAGGTCCTCAAAGTTGAGTCACTGCTTTTCCACATCAAAACAAGTTAGTTGAGGTGGTTTAGTCATCTAGATGTCCTTAAAGGCTTACAAGGTCTCACAAAAGAGAATGTTATGGTCCACTGGTTGGAGGTCACAGCAAGATATTATAGGTGCTTTTAAGCCTAACTATTATAAAGACTCTTTAAGGGTCATAAGGACTTTTAGTCCCACTGCACAGTGGGTGTAAAGACCTACGTGTTTGCCTTCACACCGCCAGGGGAAGGCTCAGTCGATGGTCACTTATGCACTTGATATCCATCATCAACCACTGCAACAATGAAGGACACCATAGTTGGAGCTGTGTGCCTTTCATTTTAAAGTGACCTTTCTATTTAAATTTGAAAAAGCAGCACTCTGTGGTGAAGACTTTTCATAGACCTTTTTTCCCCCAGTTCCAACATAGGGCAAAGAAAAGAGTGTGAGAAGAAGGGCTTTTGTACTTTTTAAAATTCTCTCTCTCTCTCTCTCTCTCTCTCTCTCTCTCTCTCTCTCTCTCTCTCTCTCTCTCTCTTTCTCTATTTTCTTTTTATATAAAGATTTGTCTTGTGGCTCTTATGGTTCTTTAGGCTGATAAAATCTAAAAATCTGATTGATGTCTTAATTTTCTGTGTGGCTGTTCAGCACCTCAGCTGACCTTGCCAAAACCTAGACAAGCCAAATAGGTCCTGCCATTACCATAAACCTTCCTGTGACACTGGAGCCTTTCCTGCACAGTCTTTAGAGGCTGTGCTGGCTCTCACTCTGGGCACTTTTCTGGCTCTTCCGTTTGAAAGCTGTTACCTTCATCTTGGCTGTCCCTCTCACTCATCTTGTCACTGCTGACACTGTCAGAGGCTTCCTCCCCTCTGCCTGGCACAAACAGGAGCAGCACAAGAAACTAAATTTGAGGCCCCTGGGTACTTTTTTAAAAAAAAACTTATTCCTCAGTTCTTCAGCAACACTTTTGTGTTGAGTGTTATTGTTTTACCTGTCACTATTTTAAGCCAGGGGATACAACCTGGGGTGGGTGGGGGGTTGGATCAATAATGCAATTGTTTTTATCTATGGACGGATTAAAAAAAAACTTTCAGAAAGGACTCTTTGGATGAACATTTTTTACTGATTAATTTTTGGAGTCACTCCAAATCAAGATCGTCAATGCAGCTAAATGATCTTCAGCAAACACAAATTCAGTGAATTTGACAGATATTGAGCTAAAATTTGGTGCAGTAGTAGCTGAGAGTCATCCTCAACACACACCCTGAGTGTTAACAGATCGCACAAGATCTTTGTTTAAAACCTTGGTAAGTAAGGCAACAGGTGGTGTGCATTCCTACAAGAAATGCTAGTTTTTAATTTTCCATTTTGATCCCATCCCATTCAATACAGATATGTGTTTTGGTTGACTGAAGCCTTACGTTCCAATCAGTACTTTGCTTGTTTTAATGTAAAATCTGTCTACGGTGTATAGATTACTGTTTACCATATTAATTTTAACAGCTCACAAGAAGTGCAAGAACTATACAAGAATCTTTCTTGTTAAATGTCATCAACAAAGGTTACTGAAGAAAATCTATCAGTAAAACAGATAAAAACAAACCTACACAATGTAGAGCATTCAAACATTAACACTGACAGGACAAACATATGTGTTTGTTTAAAGTTTCCAAACCTGGATTTGTTGTTTTTGTGTTCAGATACTCCTAAGTTCTGGTCATGATTTTGTAACATAGATCTTTTTTACCTATTAGACTTTGTGAGAATTTTTTATTTTATTTTATTTTCTAATAAGATGAAATTGACTGCTTCTTTTGTTTCACACGTCTGCAGTAGTAGGGATCTTGATGTCTTTTTTTTTTGCTTTATCTTCTCTGAACCCTGACTTTTTTTTTACATTTTGAAAAACATTTTTTCTATTTTGTTTTGGTATGGAAACACTGACCAACAGCCTTCAATGAAAGACTTAACATTAACAAGCGACAGCTTCGGTTTGCTCAATTAGTTAAACGCTAGCTCATGGCAAAAGTTAGAGAGATTAGCAGTTATTGTCAGACATTTCACACAATTTAATTAAAGCACTGTAGAGAAAACCAAAAAGCCAAATAATTGCAGTATTTACTCTTTAATTAATTTGTGTCTGCATGACGTAGGGTCTCAGAAGGTTCAAGCAAAACCAAGAATAAGGCTTGGTTTGCTCCATTATTGGGGGGTCTGAAACCATAATATGAAAATTCTTTCACACTTGAATATGACAAATTCACTGGGTAAATGTTTTGCAGAATTTATAAGATTAATTAGATGAATGTTCCTTCTTAATTTGATGTTTTTATGCCTTTTATGGGCTTTCAAGTTTTTAATTCAAGCTAAGGGTATGACAGTAATACATGAGCTAAAGTTACCTGGTTATGAGGCCTACAGGTTAACCCGTCTAACTGAATAATCTAATAAAATTGCCCCCTTTTATTGACTAATTTTGAGCAGATAATAGTAATGTTTACCTTCTTGTCTTAATGGATTCCCAGATATTAGCAGAACTGCTACACTCGCTCTGAACATTTTGTCTTGTTCCTAAATAAAAGCAATTGACAAACTGTATCAAACACAAATCTGTCAAAGCACGTTATGCGTGCCTTGTTGGATATTTTATTGGGATTAGATTGCGCCCTCACTTTCTAAATACAACACATTTGCTGCCATTCAAATGAGACAGTAAAAGCATGTAAATCTCTCCCTTGGTGATGCATATAAACCGCAGCTTCCCCTCATCCGTATTAACTCCACAGCTGTGGCGAGATGCTGGGAAGCTTGAGCTGCACAGTTGTGTCCATTTCAAACAGGATTTCAAAACTGTTCACAACGTCGCCACTGCATTCTCTTCTTGTTTACTTCACGTCCACCTTGCCACAAAGTAAATTGTACACAGTGTGATGGACAATAACATGCTCAGAAATGTCCCACGGTCAGACAGCAGCCTTTTCATGTGATAAAAGGCTCCGGATGGCAGAGGGGTTTTCACACATGTCCAGCCAAGTGTTTCTGACAGGAGGAGGAATACAAGGCAGCCGGTCGAGCACACCAGCTCTAACGACTTCAAAATGGAGCCTTTCATCTTGCCAACACTCACCGAGACATATCATTCAAGGCTCAAACGCAGTGGACATTTTGATGCAGCAGGCCAGAAGTAAAAGTGCTTTAACTCCACAGGCTCGTACCTTCCAGTTAACCTTTGAGTTTAAGGTTGTTAATGAATGCTCGCTGTCATTTTATGAGCCCTTTATTCTCTGATTTTTGCTAAAACAAATCTGTATCTTGGTTCTTTTCCAGGAGCTTTTGATTGTGGAGCAGTCCAACTCTGTTGCGGCTGCCAGAGACAGTCTGTTTCTGTTATAGCTGCCCCCTGTGTGTGTACCCACCTCACCGGTTTACTTGGGTTTCTGCAAACTAAACATCAAATTTTATTGTGGATGCGTGTAATGATATTTGGCTCGATTATTGCCCTCCACTAAAAGGCAAAGGTGGACAATAATGTTTTGGCCCATGTCTGTGTGTGCATGTCTGTCTGTTACCAAATTATTTCATTAACCACAGGTGAAATTTTAATGGAACTTGCAGAAAGTAATTAGAGGATGTTCACCTACAGCTCATGAAACTTTGAAGCTAAAATGTGGTGTGATAGAGAAAAATCCCAAAGACATATGCAGAGGGCTAATAGATTGTACAAGATCTGTGTTTAAAATTTTGTAATCAGCTATTTAGAGTCAACTCTCTCCATCTGTTAGCAAAATATCTCAAACTTTTACAAAATACTCATTGGATGATTAACTTTTGGAGCGATCTCAATTTAAGATAGCCACCACAACCAACTGATCATAGAAAATACAAAACGGGCCATAATTTAGTTCATTTTACAGATATTTGATGTGGTTGTGGTTCGCGCCATATACTCTGTGCATGTCAACTCACAATGTTCCATGAGATTGTGCACTGTTTCATTTTTAAGGGTTGACTAGAACAACTCCATCTTTTCTCTTAGTTTAAAACTCTGGCATGAAAGGTGAAGGGCAATATGCATTCCTTCAAAGAATGCTAGGTCTTTTAATTTTTTTATTTCAAAATCTCTTTTAATTAAAATGTGAGGACAATAGCATTTGGTATTCCCAGTACTTCAAACCCAATATAGCTTTCAGCCTTACATGTAAAAGCGGCAGAAAAATCTGAGTGATGGCGTCCATAACTGCCTGCATTATTGATGACTTCGCAGACAGCACAGTTTGTGAGACTGAAAGGGTTGTGTCTCTGAGGGTGGTCAGGTCCATAGCAGCACAGCGGGGAACTGTTCCCTCACCATTTCTTTTCACTCCGTACATCTGTGACTTTCAGTACAACTCAGAGACCTGTCATCTGCACAAACACTCCAATGGCCCTGCAGCCGGAAGGGGTGTCAGAGGTGGACAGGAGGCTGACAGTCTTGTACAGATTCACACTTCAATTAAAGTCCAAAGTTTAGTTCACAGACAGATTCAAATTATTAAAGTTTAACATAGTTGTTCATGCAAAATTTCAAACTAAACTTAGAGCCTCGTAATAAATGTATGTCTCAAAATAGTGCACATTGTATAAAAGTAATAAAGTAGACATATGAAGAAATGTGCATGCATCCGATTTCTCACTATATTTATGACTGTGGCACGTATAAAATTCCTAGAGTTCACCCAAAACTGTCTAAAGTGTCAGCCAGTGACAAGGTTTGACTATAAGCTGAAACAAAAGTTAGATGTGGAACCGTTCTTTGGTAAAGAATGGTTTCACCTGCCAAGATTGGCTTTCATTTGGTTTCTCAGCATGCAGTGTGACACACATGACATTCTTTAAAGTCAAATTTATTCTCCCAAGTGAAATGGTTTAAACATTAAATTTAAGAGAACTCTATTCACATCACACTATTAGCCACCGAGAAATCCGATTACTTTATGTTTAATACTTTTTTTTGGTAATATAATAAAAAATAATGGATCTTTTGATAGATTTTAACACCTCTGAAAAATCATAGATATGATGAACATAAACCATAAAACAAAACTGTAGCAGTTTTCAGTCATATGCAAATATATATATATATATATATATATATATATATATATATATATATATATATATGTGTGTGTGTGTGTGTGTGTGTGTGTGTGTGTGTGTGTGGAAATTTGGGAAACCTGTTGCTTATAAACAGCCTCAGTAATGATTTCCGGTAAAGGTCTATCTGCCTACCTCCTGCCCTCTTTCATTGGAGTTTTAAACTAAAATCATCGTATGATGAAAGGAAAAGGAGTTGTAGCTGTTTTGGTCAAACCTTGTAAATGATATCAAGTCTAATCTCATGTAATATGGCAAGATTTTGCATGACATCTCTGAGTACTTTCAGGTACTAAAACACCAAATTGTAGCTTAAGATCTCTAAAAGCTACTTTTCTGTTTGCTAAGTTTGCTTACCTGTGGTGACCATCTTGAACGGGACTGACACCAAAAGATAACGAGTTGTAGCTGCACATCCAGTGATTACTTTCTGAGAGTTTCATTAAAATCCATTCTCTGGTTCATGAGATATTTTGCTTAAGGTACAGACAGACAGACATGCACACACACAAACACACAGCCTTATTGCCTTCAGCGGCGAGTGATAAATATAAACCAATCTAACAAGTGAACACAACATCTTTTCAATAACAATTCTTGTGGAATGCAACAACTTTTCCCACATGTACTGCTTATTATCTTCATTTGTTTTATTAGTTATTTTGAAGCCAAATAATTCATGTTTCTTTTTACATGCATACTCTATGTGTGTGCGCCTATTATATTAGACATACACACACAAGCACTTTTTTTGCTCTAATCAAGATCAACCAAACCGCCACCATCCCCTAAGTGTTTCAGTATCAGACTGCCTCTGAGAACAACTAGCTAAGTGTTGGCAGTGGGGCCCTCTTTGATTTCTCATTTGGACTCAAATTGGAAAACACTGAAATTGCCAATCTTGCACAACTTGCTTGATTACATTTTTCATTTGTGTGTTGAAGTTTTTTTCTTTTTTTTTTTTTTACTCAACAGGGAAACAAAACTTGATGTCTGCATTTTGCACGGTTTATATTTCGCTGAACGCTCTCCCTCTGAGCTGCCACAGAAACATCAGCTGTGTTTTGTGCTGACCGTGTTTGAATGATCTCAGCATAAAAATGAGCCAGAGTTTGTTTTTTTTTTCCTTTTCCCTCAGAAAAGACACTGAAAACATCAGAATTAAATATGTTTAAGTGCATCAGCAGCAGTTGTAAATTTGAGCACAGATCTCCAGGATGCGGCAGCAAATAAAAGAAGAAATGTTGCCTGATCGAGATTAAGTTCTGTCAAATTGCTTGTGAGAAAAAAAAGTAAGTCTTCCACAGATCTACTGTGCAAATAAAGACACTGATTAAAGCATAAATGCAGATTCCACAATCTTATTAGGTTGAGAAATCAGTTGTGTGGAGATAAATTGAAAAATCAGCTCATTGTAATTCTCAGGGATAAAGCAACAGTACATTAATAGGTTATAAAAAAAAGCCTTTGAAATCCAGCTCCTTTAATCTATCTACTAACATTGTGCTTCTTTCCTGTTACACTGCGGCACACCCCCATCCTTCCTTCATTTCTCTAGCCTGGGGAGGCTGAATGTCTCCAGAGGCCTCCACTTCAGTACAAAAGTGGCATTAATGAACTCTTTAGCCTGTGCAATTGCTCTCAGGGAAAGAAAAGTACAAAAAAATACTTCTGATGCTTTGTTTTTTTTTTCCCCTCTTGATTTTCTAAAATGATCAGAGACTTTCCTGAGTCACTAATTTCTGGCAGTGAAAAGAACATTTTGACTCTTTTATCCCCACAGAGTTGGTGAAATAGCAAGAATGAAGCATAGAGAGAGCAAGATCATTCGGCTTTGACTGTCAAATAGGGAGAATGACGGGACGTGAATGAGCCTGGGGGCCCACGCTCTGGATTCTCTTTATAGCTCTGCCATCCCATGCAAAAAGGAATTTTGAATGTAGCTCCTGCATATTTAATACACAACTTGTTTCACAGATGTTTCTCCAGACATTTCTCCCTCATAAAACAGGTTATATTATTTTTTAATAAGCCAACATCTCCTGTTGTTATGATGATAAGTTATAAAGCCCATCAGGGTTGCTTTGATGTGAATGCTGACAGATGTGTGCATAAAACAGGAATGACAGGGCAAAGGCAGGCAAATACGATGCTTACATGCAACTTTTGAGTGCAATAATGGATAATTTGGATCCTCAAAGGCAGTCGTTTAATGTAAATTTGAGGATGTCATGAAGAAGAAGTGCTACGGTATCAAATCTTCATCAAAGTTCTAAAACAAAGATGGGAAGATGGGAAAGTACATTAGATGGTATAGTTACTGAAGATATCAAGTAATAATGGATGCTTTTGGAACATACGATAATGAGAACTATAAAGTTTATCAAAACTATTACTTCTGCTATGGTGCAGTTATGTTTGGTTTTGCACTGTGATCGTGCAACACTTGGTTAGTTAGAAAGGCTGTGAACAGCCACAGTACCGGTGGTGCAGACAAAAAGGAGAATAAGCTAACCTCAAATGGTTATAAGGATTGCAAACTGGTGCTATGTGCCTCAGCAGCACCTTACTCAACATAAAATAGCTGATATAAGGTAGAGAAGTTTTGTTGTTTTTAGCACACTGAGACTTGTCATAAATTTAAGTTATCCAGAACCAAAAGCTGATATGAAAGCTCTATAAAAGAGGATTATAAATGAAGTTTGAGTGTTTAAATGATTGAATTTGCAGCATCTTGTACATCTCTCATTTTGTTTAATTTCACCTTAAAAGAGCAAACTCTTTTAATTCTGTGAGATTTATTCATTGGAGCATAATCAGATAAATATCTGATCTTCATTGGGTTCTTCAGAAAAACAACCAAGATCAACAACTCGTGACATAAAACACCTTGCTGTAACTACCAAAAGCTGCATTAATTGAAAGGGCTGTATGTGGAATAACTGCCCATTATTGCTGCCTAATGATGACTTAAACTAACAGGTTGTGGCAATAGGTGTTGTTATGTAATACTTGATTAACCAATCACTGGTAAGTTAAAGGATCTATAAAAACTGAAGTTCTGCTGTGGTTTGCTGGTCTGAAGTGGTAGCAATGATTAACAACTGTTGGCTGCTCATCAATCTGAGAAAAGCTACGACTGCTGAAATATGTTGCACTACATTTCATCATGTGACTAAAGATTTGGTACTTTATTCATAATCACTTATGACAACAGTAAGTATTTTATTTACCGCGGTAAAGATGGCTGAAAGAATAAATTGACTAAAAGATAGTTTGTTGTTAAATAAATAAAATAAAGAAATACATAAAAATCTGGCAAGTCATTGGCTTAGTTCTCATATCATGTCATTACATCAATAAATGGCTAAAATGAGTCTCCTCCCCAGGGTGGCCGGGCTCAGCCTTAGAGATAAGGTGATGAGCTCAGACTGGAGCTGCTGCTTGTCTGCATCAAACAGAGTCAGCTGAGGTGGTTGTGGCATCTAATCAGAACTCCTCTCGAGCACCTCCCTCTAGAGGTCCAGTGGGAGGACACCACGGGGCAGACCAAAAACTGGGATTTTTGGAATCTTCTAACTACTCTGGCCAAAAGGCATTGGAGAATGTCACTGTAAGAAAGAGAAGTTTGGGTTTCCCTCCTTGACCTGTTGCCTCGTAGACTTGACTACAGCTAAGTGGTGGAAAATAAATGGATGGCAGGATAACCATGTTATTGGCGTAAAACTGGTAAAGTAGTAAAATATTGTGAACATGATCCACTTGAATCATAACATTTGTTTGTCTACTTCCAGACCATCTGAGGCAAAGGTGACTGGGATTAGGTTTAACTTTTATTTTTTTCTTGAATTGAATAAAAGCACCCTCCTATTTTAATAGATGAATTAAGGAATCTGCAATACACCAGTCTTGGTAGTATTAGTACTATGATAAAAAATTGTAAGTTACTACATGATTGACTTTAAAACCTATCATTATGAAGACATTGATATTTGATCTATCTGTTTGTTGGTTTTTAAGTAAAACTCAACATACATTTTCTGCTTTTATTGGTTTAATTGCACATTTACCAGTTTCTAGATATTACTTGATTGTTTTTTAGATCAATTTAAAATTTACAAAAAGGTTAATTCTTTCTCAAGAAAAGAGGAAATTCTTGCTGCTACAAAAAACAATCTAAAATGGTTTGATAAAGACAACTGTAATTTCTCTCTTGACTTTTGAAAGGTCCCGTTTTTTTTCTATTGAATCCCTTTGGATAGTCATTTTTGGACAACTGAGAATCTACACCAATGTGCTACAAAGAACAGCCAAGGCTGCTGCCACACATGGATTTCTAGGCCTTTTGTCGACTATCCAACATATTTTTAACTCCTAAATCCTATTATACTACCTTAAAAAACTGGCTGGATGCAATAAATAGACCTGCTTCTCTGCTTTTTCACTGTGGCCAATTTAGTCGGTTGCTATTTCTCTCACCCAGCTTGGAAAAGCTTTTAAGGCACACCTTTGAAAGTGTTGGAAGTCTATTACAGGCCGTTTAGAGGAGTGGATTCCTGCTGAGCTGTGAAAGTGCTGAGGGAGAGCAGTGCAGGTCCGCCTGTGGAGCCACATCCAGAGCTCAGGAGCAGGATTCATAACTGTGATTCAGTAAACAGACCACACAGCATCTTCAGGGATGTCTTCAGGCATCGATAAACTTAGAGAAGTCACATTTAATTATTGTTATTAAAAGTACCCTGAGATAAGGGAATACAAACATTTAGGATTTTTATTTGTCTCCTCTCAACTCATTAACATGTAATAGTTAAAAATCAGTTCCATCTGTAAATCACCCTTTTTTTTTTACATTTTCTGAACCTATATTGCATCGTACAGATCTCACTTGTTATAAAACCTAAAATCCATCTCAATCCTGTCTCATCATTTTCATGAATAAAATTAGTGGTTTAATCTGGAGGAATTAAGATTCCTAATTTTAATATCTGATTCATATCTATTTATGGAAGCAGCAGTAGATCCTAATATGTTGTGCAGGACATAATAATCGAGTTAGAATTAGACAAAGGAAGATGGAAAGTTGTCATTAGCCAGGATGATGGTGTGGGGGATTGTAGGAGAGTTTCAGTGGGTGTAAAGCATCTGAGTTCCTGTTATGAGGTACTATTGTCTTCCTATAGATGGAATGAGTTTTATTTGTATCATTTTGTGTTGTAATGCCTTTGTGCTTTTATGATTTATTTAGTTTCTGAGGATTTAGTGTTCTTTTAAAATTGCTGTAGTACAGCAGAATACTTTTCTTTCTTCTTTTGTACATGCAGTACATATACCAGGAAATTTCATTTTCAATCAGTTCACAATTAGAAGAAAAAAAAATCTATATATGCATATAGTCGGGAGGAAATGTTCCGGTTAAAGATGCATCTACCCTAACAAAAGCAGATGTGGCTTTGCATGGAAAGAAGTAAAAAAGGAGTGAGAATAATGTTATACCCTAATTGCTCACAGCAGTTCATCTCCCAGCTGGGCTACAGTGCAATGTAGCAAAGTCTATGTGAAGTTTAAAATATAATACTGCTCTAAATTTGGACATACGCTCTATAACAAAACAATCAACAATGATGTCACTGAGAGCTGAACTGTTGTGATTGAGGCTTTACCCCGTACTTGGTGCTGATTTAAATCAGAGTGTAGTTCAGACACACTGCAATGCTGGAAAAAGTTGTCATGCAGAAGAATTTAACTCTAATGAGTTCCAATTTCTTTATTTCTTCAAAAGGGATCATCATAAAAGGGAAGGGTTTTTCATCTTTGGCACTGAAACACAACACACGAATGAGTGAAGATGGGCTGGCTCTCATGGGAATTTGGACCTTCTGATGAATTATCTAAAGTTTTCTGCCAGAGCCTTTGAGGCATATAGAGAGTGGACAAGGTGCCTGATACAGAACGGTACAATGAGTGATGTATATTGTTGGATTACACTGCCTTGCGTTGGTCTCATTTTGATCTTTAGCTTATCTAAAGAGTGAGCCACATTTTGAAGAAGATCAAAGCATGGAAGTCTTGGCCTTATTTTTTGGGAGACATCACTGGATGGATGGGTCCTTAAATTCATCATTCAAAAAACAAAACAAAACAACAACATACACACTCCCACATCCACACACACACACACACACACACACACACACACACACACATATATATATATATATATATATATATATATATATATATATATATATATATGATTAATGGAGATAGAAATGTCCTATAACACAGGCTTATGGAAGATGTGCAACAAGAAGATGCTGGTAAACACCATACATACTCTGAAGCAATGTCACACATAGGAACGAAACACCACACCAGCAAAAAAACACAATCATGTCACGATAACATAGCATTTTGCCATGCTTACATCATACTGTGCTGCAACCTTTCCACCCTTCAACCCAATACATAATCAATATACATTACAGGAAAGCATCATGAAGATTACACATCAGATATGTCACAGGACTTAAATTTTTACAACACACACTTAATTTTTTCACGTTTTAATCGATTTAAAAAGAAATGTCAAAACAAGCCAACAAACATGGCCAAGTACAAAACAGTGTGATAGTACCATTAATAATCCGTCTGTTTCAGTGCTCTGTAGAAGTTGTTTAGGACAAGGCAAACAAAGTTTTAAATACTTCCAATGGGCCTGCACTTAAAGTTCTATTGTACACTAACTATAGGTAATCAAACAAGCCATTAGATTGATTAAACACTGTTGAAACACATCTGATATGTCTAATAGGATATTTTTTACCTTTTGAGTTTATGTTGCGTGACTGGTGTTATATAGTTTAGGGAATTCAAAAGGGCAATGATACTAACTTGTCCAGCATTTTCTCTTTCAATACTATTGACATTTCAGTATGCATGCAGCTCTTACAGCAGCACTTTGCACCTTTCTTGGCACAACCACAATCTGTCATTGCACAATAAAAACACAAGTTTGTATTGTCTCTAAAAGGGTGATTTGTAAAATTAAGCACTAATTCAGGTTGAAAAGATTCTATTTGCGGTTGTTATTCTTTGTTATCCCAGAGGGTATTGAATACAGGTGATGTTAGAGCCCTGTACGAGCCAATTTTATTCAGCCTCACTAATTCATTCCTCTATGGAGCAAGCTTTGTTCTGAAATTGTCGGGGTGAATTCAATAGATCTGTTACAGAATGTAATGCTGCAAAAATGTTGGCTTTCACAAGGTAATACATTGTTGTTGTTTTATCTTTTGTTCTAAATAATGACCAAAACCACACCTACAATACATGCCTGTTTAGTCATTATGTTTCTTTTTCTTCCCTCTCCGCTAAATGCATCTTAAGTATAGTGTGATCCTATCCTGTTGTCCTTAGAAACAAAAAAATTGGTATGCACTCCTAAATGCTCAATAAAGTACTAGAAGTACTCTTAACAGATTCCAAACAAACTTTTCAATACCATAAAAATGCACAGAAAAAGTTTTTTTTTTATTACTGAGCCAAAGGCTAACTTATATATAATACATTGTGTAAGAAGTAATATACCTGACCAGCAAGACTTTAAACATAAAAGAAGCCTCCTTGGTAAAATGTTTCTTGCTCAAGCAGTATACTTTAAAACAAACAATAGAAAGCAATGAAAACATAAGAAAGCAAAATTATATTTTATTTGTGAACTTTTAAAGACAATATGCAAATTTAAAACATGCATAAATGATGCAGTAAAAAGAGCTTTTATTGCAGACATTTTTTTTACCAGAGTGAAAACACAAGTATAACATGTTGCCTTGTAGGAGAAACGGAAGCAGTTTGTGGGAGGTAAAACTCTGCTGAGTTGAATTGTGCTGTTTATTCAAAAAGTGCACCAACAGCATGTCTTTTTCATATTTTATATGGAGCAAATGCTGCTTGCTTTTGGATGTATACATTTCCTGTTTGTCTGAACACATTTTTTAGGTTGCATGGCATGCAAATTTTAAATTCTTCTGCATGACAAATTTTAAAGTTTGTGAAACGTCTAAAAGAAATATCACGACTATCGTAGGTATTATGAGTCATCATACACACACAACAGTTCTCCCAGTGTGCTGTGATCTAAAGTAATGCACAATGTATGAGGTTTTATGACCCAATGGTGAATTCTGCTGTGTGATCCACAACCAACACATCTCATTCCAATTTTCTGCCAGCTGTTTGTCTACGTGTCACGTCAAACAGTGAAATTGTAAAAAAAAAAAGTTAGATGGGGTGTTTGTGTATGTTCGAGTGTTGAGTAGTCTACAAATATGTTCAGTTAAGTGTCAGGTATCACAGTTACCTAAATCTTAATTAGACAATTACCATGATGCAGTTTTATTCATTTTTTTTCCAGCAGACTGTTGTGCTGTATTGATATTATCAGATCAACTTGTCAGTGATCTTAATGTTATGGCTGATTATTGCAAGTTTGCCTTGAAAAAATATGAGATGCCTATGTTTTCATATTATATAAATTATTACAAAATCATATTTGCCATTTTCTTAAATATCAATATAAGCAGTTAAAGACACTGCAAAGACCTGGAAGGGCATGACCAATGGCAGTAATACTTTCCAATACAAGTAATATGTAAAAACCTAGCATTCCTTAAAGGAATGCATATCACCTGCAACATTACATGCCAGAGTTTTAAAAGAAGAAAAATATGTTTTGCATTAGCTCATGCGAAAGTGCAGGATTTTGCTTGATCTGTTCGTAGATGTTGAGGATGACTCTGAGCTACTAATACACCAAAATTAGCGGGATATCACTAAAACTTAGACTTGTGTATTTGCTGATGTCATTTAGCTGAGGTGGCCGTATGGATTGTGATTGACTCCAAATGTTAAACAGTTGTAGAAGTTTACCCAATGATTCCTTTCTGAAACTTTCCCCCCACTGGTTCATGAGATATCTAATGATACAGACAGCCCCACCCACACACATAGACAAAAACATTATTGCCACTTTGACTTCAGCGTCAGTTGATAATAAATGCATTTGATTCCAGATTAACCCTCTCATGCATGAAATATGAAAAACTCAGTCAGGAATTTTTTACTAAGTGTTTTTATACTTCCTTAGGGATGTAAAACAAGGTTTGAAAAAAAAAATTTTTTAATCTTTTATCTCTAAAGAAATATTTATCTGTCCACTCAAGTGTACTTCATGCGTTTTGTACTGTAAAAAACATCAATGTAATAACATGGTAGTTATATAGGTATAGTTGTAATTTAGTTATACAGTTGTAATATGGTATTATATTGGAATGGTGGTTCCTCCACTACTCTGTATACCTCTCTATTTAAGCTCTATTGATAAACATAAAAGTTAACAGAAACATAAAACTTTTTTTCACTAGGCGTTTTATTTATATTTAGGTATGTAAAACAAGGTTACAAAATAAAGATATGTTCCTGTTGGTTCTACATGTGCCAGTGCCATAGATCCCTTGCTGTTCCAGTACATGAAGGAGGGTAATGGTGCAAAAGAAATTGTTAAAAAACACCTTGTGATTTTTGTCCTGAATGTCTTCACAAAGGCGCATGACAATATCTCCAGTCATTCCCAGCTGACTGATCTCACCTCGTCCCCCAGCTGGACCTTAATAGGGTTCAAAGTTGTACATGTGCCCAGAGGATCCTGCTTGCACCCACACTTTAATTCCCCAGGGCTTGGGTTTTTGGGGGATATATTGTTTGATAGACAAACAATATTGATTGTTGATTCTTTTGCTTTTTTCCCCTGAGCTCTGGAAGGTGGTGGTCCCTCAGGTTCAACATCCTCATCTCCTTCCTCAGCCTCAACTTCCTCAGCAACATTTCCAGACTCCTCACTTTTACTGTCACTGCTTGAGCCTACCTCTCTGCTTGAACCTGTCTGTACTGGCAGCCATTCCTCATCACTGCTACGAGAATCACAGTCTTCCTCACTTGAGTCTAGAAACTCCTCTATTACCCTGTATGCCTGTCTTTTTGAGCTCTACAAAATAGAAGGATATATGGAAAAAACTGAAACTACATTATAAAAACATAAAGAAGTTGATTTATAGCCAAAATATTATAGGATATGAATTATTTTCAAGAACAACATTGGTAGTAATTGTTACTGCATTGAAGTTGAAACATAGCTTGTGATGCATGATGCACAATTGAGTGGACAGGTGATTATTCTGTATTTCCTCAAAATATAAAATCAAAACTTGGAATTTTTTTACATATAATATCAACTTAGATGTTACTTGATGTAATTATATTTTTTTTACCTGCAATGGTGTCTTTTTATAGAAGGTAGAAATGGAAATAGCCGAGGTGTTCGGTCTTTCTCACTGTCTATCAGCCATCTTGGTTTCACTGACTATTTTTTCCCATTGCAATGACCAGCCAATGGGATTCTTTTGTATGGGATGATGCAATAGCTTCCAATAGAGTGGACTATATGCAGCAGGGGCCAAAATTGCAGGCATTTATAGATAAAAAACACTTTTAAACAGCTGTACACTGTAGTGACCTCTATGCGTGAAAGGGTTAATAACCTCAACAGAAATTAAAATGCTTTATTATAAGTGCTTGAGTTTGGCTAAAGCTACGACCACTGCAGCCTGAGATTTCTGTTTTCGTCTGACAGAAGTGGAACTCAGTATGTTTGTTGATCAGTAAATCCATTTGCCTAAAGAGCTGACATACTGTGCATTCACCACTGTGTAAACCAGTCATCTGATGCACCATAGACTTTCTGTCAACCCCAACTATTCTGGCCGTTTTTTCTTGGCCCTCTCATCAGCGAGCCATTTAGAACCAAAGAATTGCAGCTCATTGGATTTTTTTTTCTTTTCTAAGCAAACTTAACACAACTTAAAAATGCAGGAAATAAGCAGTTTTAGGTATTTGTATTGTCAACAAACTATGTGTCACGTGTCCTGCTCATCTTTAATATTTCTTGTAATGTTACAGTTTGGTTCAAAAGACACCGCCTAATAGTGTTGAATTGTTAATTGTTATTTCTGTAATACATTACTGAATTTGACATGCCAAATTTTAATTGATACTTAGGATCTTTTACTGTATGTTACACAAACTGTTCCCAACAATATGGCGGCTTTCATGCCATCAGTATGACAGTGGTCTAATATTTCCTCTGCGTCTTATTAAAACACCCTTTAAAGCTGTAAATAAGGTATTAAAACAAGTCATGTTGAAGTATGTTTCTTTTGATCTCAAACCTTTTCATGTGGTAATCATTTGTTAATACTCTTATATTATTCCATTTATCTTTCCCTAAAGTCCTTACTGACTTGGAAAAAAATATGCTGCGTTCTCTGCTAAAGTTTACCAGCAAAAAACACACATATCTTAAGAATTCAAATATGATGATGTTTAGGGTTTTGTTTCTGTAATTTGCTCTTTGCGATATGTTCATCTTGAAGCTGGTTGCATCCCATTGGTGAACACACTGCTAATTATGCTGCAATCTGTCTTGGCCAGGAGTCTTTTGCAAAGCATATTTTAAATCTCACAAAGTCCTACTTCATCCTGCTTTTGCCCGATGATATTGAAAAGAAAGACAACAGTATTAGAGGGGTTAACAATGCTGAGCTTGACTAAAACCACCCAGCACATGTTTGGTTCTGTCTGATTATGCTGGTTTGGCAGGCACTGGCTTTCATAAAGTAAAAATAATTTATTTTAGCACTGAGCACTTACACTCCTACAAAAAAAAAAAAAAAGACTTCTACAAGTAGGTTTTTGGCAGTGTATTTGTTGTGGTTTGTCACTGTTTACAAGGTACAGTTTAAATTCAAAAGGTGGAAAATCTTACGAAGTGTGTTAACTCAAACTGTATGCTTTACTGGTCTTTTAACCCAGACAGATTTTTTACTTTCTCACACTTTGTTTTAGCTCAGTCAATTGTCCACCATTTAACAAAACTAGATTCACTCTTCAAAATCAAAGAAAATAATTTAAAAAAAAACACAACAAGCAAAATACTGTGTGCACTTTTAAAGGTAAAAATAGCTAAATTAGTAATTGCTTAGATTATGCTTGATTTTATGATGAGGGAATTGTGGTACACATAAATTACCTTCATCTTTGTGAAACTTTAGACACATTCATTCAAAACTTATTTTTTAAATGTTTCATTTGCTTCAGTACAACCCGGGAAGTGCAGAACAGAACAAAGGTCTGTCCTTGTTTGCCCCCTCACTCTTTTTTTAACCTGTTTAGATCAATACCAAACTTCTCAGCCAAAAGTATTTTGCAAGGAGATGGACCTGCCTTCCACTGTTAGTTCATTGTCTAAATCTGGCTTACCAGAACAATCACTTTTACTTTATATACGTATAACTCAGTTTTAGAGGGGAAGAAAAGAATAACTTTCTGTGGCATATCTTAAGCCCTGTAGTAAATCCACTGTGCTCAGACATTATGGAAAACACATAAATCTCGAATGGGATGTAAACTTGGCATGCAACATAGTTTGATAAATATTTGGTAATATATTATTATGAATAATATTTGTACTTAAGCTTCACTAATCTTCATGAACATTTGGCTTTATTTATTGAGCCAAATGTTCTTCTATTCATAGTTGAGTCCAACTTGTTACTCCTCATGAACTCATGCTTCATTTATTCTCACTTTTCTGTTGTCTTTGGTTAATGGAAAAGAAGGCATGAAAAGTTAAAGTTGACTTCCTCAGAAAGAAGGCAATTAAATATTTAAACAACAAATTAGGCAAATATTACATCATGTTTATTCCAACAGGGTTTCTTTTCCTGGGTTCATGTTGTGCATTATTCCAGTGGTGCCAGCTTCCTTCATCACCATGTCACTTGTCCTCTGTCCCCTCAGGAGTTGCTTGGTTGACTCAAAGGATGTAGGAGGACTATTTGTCACAGGCACCAGTACAGCTTCAGCTTACTGAGAAAGCTGTGATGGAACAACATGCAACTTTAAGCGATTGCTCTCTGTGTGACCTCATCAGGATAATTTTAACCCAATTTTGTTGCAATGTTGCTTTAGATAACTGGAGTTTGCAGCATTTATTAAAATACAGCTTTCAAAAAGTTTTTCCAAAAAATATGAATTGATTGAGATCTGAAATTTGACTAGTTCTTTTGGAAACACTTTGATTTTATTCTTTTTATACATTACGTAGTGGTGTGTTTTGTGTCATTGTCCTGTTTCATGACTTATTTTCAGTCAAAAGCCAAACCTGGCTTCACATTTAAATCTAGAAGACAGTGGAGTCATGGTCAAAAAATGACTGCAAGGTTCCGAGGTCCAAATCATCAGCTCTTCATCACCATGCCAGATAGATGACATGAGGTTTTTGTGCTGCTGTTCTGCTTAATTTGCTTATGTTTCATGAGACCTTTGGTTTCTTCAAGAGCAATTTTGTCAACCTGACCTCTAACACATTCTCAAGTAATAGAAGCTAAAGTCATACTTGTCCAGTCTTTTTCTGAGTGCATAACCATAAACATTCACATGCTAACTGAGGCAACTTTTTATTTTTAGTTGATATTCTGCTTTCTCTGTTATAAATACACTACCATAAAGATCACAGACTGTTATTTTCTTTGTAAGTGGGTAAACTTACAAACTCAGCAAGGCATCAAATCATTTTTTTCCCACCGTGGTTTTGGAGGTTTTTTGCCTTACCTATAAAACAGACTGACCTCCGGGTGAATGTTCTGGCACGTCCAGTCCTCGAAACTTTAGCATTAGACCTAAATGTTTACCAAAAATGATCACATTTTTAGCCCTGGAACATGATGGAATTTAAATTGTTTGGAAATGGTCCTATAACCTTATCAAATTGATGGGGAGCAACAGCTATCTCTCTGCTGATATTTTTTTCTTCTTGACACATACCTGAAGCTCCAGACAAGCAAACTCCCAGTATTTCTGTATTTTGTCTTAGATTTGACATATATATAAATAGTTATATTGTAGAATATGTCATGTGTTGTTCATCTGTGATGTCTTTTTATTTTTTTTTATTTTAAAACCTGGTAAGCACCAAATTAGTCTTATTAAGAGGGTGTGCATAGTAGATGTGTGTGAATATGTAGAATTGTGAGTTTAACAGTCTATCTATCTATCTATCTATCTATCTATCTATCTATCTATCTATCTATCTATCTATCTGTCTATCTGTCTGTCTGTCTGTCTGTCTGTCTGTCTGTCTGTCTGTCTGTCTGTCTGTCTATCTATCTATCTATCTATCTATCTATCTATCTTTTGTGCTGCTCTAACAGGCCACTTGAGGATGCAGAGTTTTTAGTTGAATAAATATTAAGACCTGGAGCAAGGCCTAAGTGTTAATCAGATGCTTCAGCTACAGCAGGGATTTATTATGAAGAGTTTATGCTGAAAAGTAGGAGGTTTTTAAAAGTCACCCTCTCTTTTTAGTTTTAGGAAGATTACATCATGTCACATTTGATCACAAATGAGAAGGTTGTGAGTTTTCATGTTGCATTAATCTCAGTTACTTTCTCACTCATTTTTTCTCCCCTGCCAAGTGACCAGGCTTAGTGTCTCATATCAGATAATAAATTAGGACATCTGGGAGCATCATAAGAACATTTGAAGGCAAACTGTCTAAGGTTCCTGCAGGTATTGCTTTAACAGAAGGGGGCAGCTTGGTAGACACTCCCCTGAGACCAATCCCAACACCTCTGGAGAGAGTTTCTCCCAGTAAGGGATGATGAAAACTGGGATGCTTGGCTATCACTGCTTCTCTTGTTACTCTTAATGGTCTGGTAGATGGATGGACACACTGGTTGCACAAAAAGGTTGATGTCAAGCTAAAATTAGAATAAAATAGACAACCAGACTGTGTTTTAGAACTGTAAAATGTAACAGCTAAAAAGTTGTGAACTTCATGTTAATCTGAAAATGTTCTGGTGCTGGTACACGGCACTTAAAAGTACCAAATGTGTCATGATTTGTATAGCTGGAGAACCCAAAACACTGGAGTGAAACAAGAAGAGCAGACTATAGATGAGCCAAAATACTTTGATAAATAAACATACCAAGGGTGCTGAAAAAAGCAGGCAGTCCAAAAATCTAAATCAAAGACTTGAGACAGAGAGTGGGAAAACAAAACTGAGCTTGACATGAGAAAAGCACAAATAAAATAACAAAGAGACACCTGACAAAGGAACGACTGAAAGACACGGATTATATATATATATATATATATATATATATATATATATATATATATATATATATATATATATATATATATATATATATATATATATAGATAGATAGATATATATAGAGAGAAAACCACATAGAAATACAAAGCATAAACCGGAATACAAAAATATAATAAAATGGGATATTTCTTAAAATGTCTGGAGTTTTTCACGTCTTATGGTAATGTTTTGTTGTTTTGTCTTGGCAAAATGTTTTTATTTTTTTATTTTTTCCCTGAACAGCCTACAGTGTTGTGTGCCCAAACCTTTTGCATGAGAGTGCTTGTAACGCCAACTCACTTGTCTCAATACATCAGCCTGAACATGGCCTCATACTAAGTAATTCAAATGTATTTCAAATATAAAAAGTACTGAAAATGTAGAACATTGAATGAGATGGTTAAAGATAGAACATTTTTTAGTGTCAAGGTTTGAGTCCATTTCCAGTGGAAGCTACAAAAATACTGGAGATGTTAAAAAAGATTTGACTGAATAAAGGCTTTCAAAAGAAGGCATGTAAGATTTAAATAATGTACATAAAAAAACCTCACTTAACTTTCAGAATTAGATTCAAACCTTCTCCGTAAGCTCAAAGATCTTTCTCCACAATCTTGGTTTTAGGTCATGTCTTTCACACTCTCAGCTCTTTTTTTGCCTAACTTATACAAACTTATATTTCTACAGCTGAAAAGTCGATATAAAATATGGGTGTACTTTAAGTACATATTATTAATGCCCAGAAAAATGCTGTTCTACAATATTTGTCAAATATTTATGAGAAACAGCCATGACCTGAATACTGGGTAAACCACTAATCTTCCCTCGTAGAATAATGGCTGTGATGAATTTGTGCTACAAAATGTTTCTGCCGCGGGACTGAAAATATGCCACAGTTGCACCTTGGATTGTTTTCCAAACAGCTGCATATTCTGATAATTAAACAGGAGAAAAGACAGTTTGTTTACGATGACTGCATGCATCCTGGTAACCATGAACTGCTGCACTGCTGCAGAGTAAAACCTCACATGACACGAACTGCTCAACTTGCATCATCATGTGTTACTATGTACCCATGGTGCCTTGAGAAGTAAGTCCCCCTTTTGTGGCATTTTTCTTTCATTTTCTGGTGAGTTACATCCCATCATTTCAAATTGGACAATTCTGAAACAGCCCTACACAAAACTGTACAAATTGGTGATGGAGACATTAAAATATGTATTTACTCATACTTCCCTGAAGTCCCTGATTGAGATCTGGTGCGTTCAGTTATCCTCTGAAGCCAATTAATTAAGTTCAATTAAACCCACCTGTGTGCAGTCTAGGTGTCTTATAATCCAAATTTACTGTGTGACCTATGGGATATGTCATCTGCACAATAAATCTCCTGGAGCTGGTCAGATTTACGGTAACAGCTGTTTTATATCCAAACTACATCAGCATTTATGACAAAGGGCAAGGTCTTAGACAAACAACACATTCTCTGTCTCAGAGGCAAATCCTTTGTTGCTCTGAGTTGCAACATTTGTTGGATATTAGATAATGATGAGAATGTGGATGAAAATAAAAAACGCCCAATAAATGTTTTCTCTTAATTAGCAAGAAAGGACAGTAATACATGCTTTTATGGATTTCTTACACTGCATTTTCAACTTTTACTTTAGTTTTTTTTTTATTTATGAACAAATAATAATTTATCAGTTAAAAGTATAATGCAGGATAACAGACAACAATAACCCATTGCCATATCTGAAATGCAGTGATGTACACAAACATGTTCAAATGAGCTCATTTTTTAAAAAAAATTCTGTGAACTTTGACTTTAACTTTTTTTTTTACCGGATGAACCTAAATGAGACACTGAACAATATTCTTCTTGGGCGTAACAGCTGCCATAATCTGACAAACGTTTTGAACAAACATGATTTATTTCATTTGAAAATGAGAAATTTTCAAACAACAGCAAGCTGTTCAAAACCAAACACCATAACATTGTTCATGTTGGGAGTGCTAATTTAGTTTACAATTTTTAAGTAGTGAGTTGAACGTTGAACTTGAGTTCTTGAGGAGAGTAAACTTGCACAGCACTTTTGAAATATCGCAGCATTCTGAAAAGTAGTTTTTCATGTCAACCTCTGCATTTAAGGCAAAACAAAATGAGACAATAGATTGTGGTTTTTTTGTTTTTTTGGGGGGGATAAAAAGTCCATTCTCTGTCAGGGAAAACAACATGTTTGGATTCCTTATCATATTTTTTCCACCGGAGTAAGTATACAAAAACTGGAATGTTTAAACATTTCTCCTTTTATAAAGCTGATACACTTTTTGAGTCTTAATATTTGTGACATGCTTTGCTAAAATCTTATATTGTTTTTCTTTTAAGCTTTGCAGCTAATATTGGGGAGAGTTGCAAGACACACAGTTTAAGTCCGTTTATTTACATAGCGCCAGTTCACAACAAACGTCATCAAAAGTCCAAATTATAAATGTGAATTCAAAACAGATCTAAATTCAAATCACTTATATTATAATAAAGACATTCAGTGTATTACAAAATGTTCATTTGTAGAACGTTGTGGTCAAGAAGGGCAATATAATCAACATTACTCTATTGATTCAAGGAAAGGCTGTCATCATCATCAGTAGTCTTAATAACTGTCTTCCTATTTAAACCGTTCTTCTACATCCATCACAGTGTTGTAATGTTTTCTAACCAAATGCAGCCACACTTTTACTGCTATGTTTGCCTGTGCACATGTGATGCAAACACACGGTGGCAGATGCTCAGATACCACTCCCGTTGTCTGAAGCTATTTGATTCAGGGCACCAAAAGGGCAAACCTGCATTCAAGCAACACCTCATGCACTCGAGTGCCACAGAAATGAGACGCCAAATTATGTGGTCCCATTTGATCAGGCAGACACAGTTTGTTCAGGAGTATGTGCCACGTTAGAAGACTCTCTGTAGAGCAAAACTCCAAAACGTCTGCAGGACAACAAGTAAAATGCTACTTTTTTCCCGCTTTGGTTTCTGTAAATTTTGCTGAGTGAGATTTATTGGAAAAGAGCAATGTATTATGCAGATTTTCAGTAGGCTTAACAAGCCTATATCAACAACATTTGCTGAGCCAGTGTAAGTGCTTGAAAGTGCAGTTAAAGTCACAAAAAAAAACATTGCATGCCAGAAAACAAAAAAAGGAATAAATTTAGAAGCTGCAACTTACAGAAAAATCTTCCTTTCTTTAATTTCTTAAATTACAGTAAATCCTTTTTCAGTGGATACATTAAAAAACAACTTTGTTCAAACGGTAAAAAACAAAATGGAACAGACAAAAAACAATATTTTTATAATTACTAATCTAACAATATCAAAGACAATTATAAAACAGGCTTTTTGCATCATGTCTTCAAATGGTCATTAGTCTTCTCCATAGTCATAAGAAAAAAACAAATGCCATAAAAGTTTTTTTTTTTTTAAATTTATAACAAAAAAAACCCCAACAACATTTGTATCTATCCTATTTTTCTTCTACTGCCACAAGTTCAAAATAAATTATTTCACTGTTCAGTTTATGTTCAATGAATAGCTTTAATAGTATTTTAAAAATTTAACAGAATGCAGAGTTTTATGTCATATCTTATTACACACTCAGCTAATTAACAAGTTCATGTGAGATCTTTTAACTTATCTTTGCTCCATTCAACAAAACTGTGCTGTGCAGCAGACGTGCTGCTGTTTTGACATATATTTCAGTGCTTGTAGCTATAATCACTGTGTGCGGATAGTGGATAAAAGAGAAGTTTCATGTTTATTTGCCTTTATAATCTTAAATATGTAAATCAGTTTGGATGGAAAGTGTCTCTACTGCAAAGTATACAGTACTTTGTGTGCCAAAAGCTTTTACTAGAGTTAGGCAAACTCTAGTGGAGATTTAATCTGAGTTTTCCTCAACAGTCCCATAAAGTCAACTTTGCCATTCTCCCATAAAGCTCAGACTGGTGAAGAACCAGGATAGCAGCTGTTATATTTACAGTCTCTCCCATCTGACCTGCTGAAGCTTGGAACTCCTTCAGAGAGCTCCCAGGGGTCTTGGTGGTCTCCCTCGCTGTTCTTCTTGCTTGGTCATTCATTTTGTGAGAAAGACCTGTTCTTGGTAGATTTGCACATGTTCCATTTTCCTTCCATTTCTTGATAATAAAATGAACAGAACTCCTGGGGATGTTTAGGGCCTTGGAGGTCCTTTTGTATCCACCCCCTGTTTTGTACTTTTTAATAATCCTTTCTCACTTTAAAGCGGGTGAATAATTATGCAGTCACTTACTTTACAGTGCATATATTTAATTTATCAGTAAGTGTTAGAAATATGATTTCACTTTGACATAGAAGTTTTTTTTGTAAAAAAGGCCAATTTATATTGACCACAACAGCAAAAAAACCCAACATAAAACATCCTTTTTAGTGGCCTTGTAGCACTAATTTCTAGCTCTTCAGATCAGCTTTTATCACAGATCATATGAAATAAACTATTAGAAGGGTGAAAAAAACAGACTGCTGGCCAATGGATGAGAGAAGCTTTGGTTACTGTAAAAATACTGACAGGGTGTGAGATTTCTACCTTTTACCTTACAAGATTATTATATCATTGTAATATTAAAAATGAAGTTGTCATTGTGTTAAATTGAAAGTCTATCTACAGTCCTCCTGATTTTATTGTAACAAATTATATTTTTTCTTAGTATCTCCCTTTTTGAGAAACAAAAAAAAGGTAAAATACCCTTGCTGCACCACTAGGATGCAAAACCATTGACACTAATGTTGGTCTAGATTCTTAGTCATGACTAAGTCATGACTCATTCTTAGTCAGACATGGCAAAATCTAAGAAAATAGAACAATCACAAGAACAGAAGTCCAACTGCTTTGTTTTCAGACTCTTGGGCATCAACACTAATGAAACATCTAACATACAAAGGAAGAGGCACAACTAAATATTCTCACAAAACAGTTGCAATTCATTTGTCTGATATTTTTCACCATTTTTGCTCAACCGTAAAAATTTCCAGCACAAGGGCACACAAGTTTGAAATTTATTGGCAACAGAGTCAGGATAAATCGAGACAGACATAAAAAAATTGGTAAAAATGGCACCATGTTGTTTTTGTGGATTCCAGAGCAAAAAGCAACATTGAGCATGCACAAAACAGGTTGCTAAGTTGTTGTTTTTTAAAACTTCCACAGGTCGAGTTTTTTTTTTAAATATCCCCTTTGGAAAGCTTTTTGTTGTTTGCACATGGATAAGATGACAGTTTTGCAAAATATCCATATTAATGTGAACAGGGCCTAAATATGCATGAGATCATGCATACTCAGAACTGCTCTTTTTTTTTTTTTTGCTTATTGTTATGCTCTCCCAGCCTCAGTGAGCAGATGTGCATTTAGTTCAGTTATAGTAAGCTGGCACACCCTCAGCAGACCTGTCAGGTTGTTGCTAAGCCTTTCAAGGAAAAAGGCAAAGCTTATTTGTGAAATTGTGAGACAGAAATGGAAAATACAATGACTTACAAGTAGCAAGCGTTATACGGGGTAAGATGTACCTCTGAAAGAACCTAAGAAGTAGCATAGTGACTTGTGACCTGTCAAACTGACAAGTCTTGACTCAGGGTTAAAGTTAAAATAATGCAGTCAGAATACTGTGTATGCAGAGGAACAAATGCACACTTAAGGGGAGTTTTTCAAGCTCAGTGTTTGCTTTGAGGGTCCTAAACACTAAAGAAAGGAAATAAGGGTGTGCAGTTTTTATAGTCAAGTGCTTTTTTGCCACCTTACTAATTAAGCGTTTGTTGTATTTTGGTTCTAAAATCAAGGTGACATTTGTGTGTGCCACATTTTCCAAGAGCTAATTAATTTTGATATAATTTAGAACGAAGGGCTTTGCGAAATTGACTTTGTTTTATGATTTTATACCAGTGGTTCAGAGAAATGTTCCTTTAATTAGGCATATAGTTCCATCACCTTTCGTTTGTGTTGTTTACTGTTTATACCCGAAGACAACCCCTCTGCAGTGACTTTGTTTTCTTTTCTTGGAAAAGCCTATCCCAACTGTTAATGGTTCACACTGACACTAATTAATAGAAGGTGCATTTATTGGTGCAGATGCTGAAGTAACCTGAGAACCCCCCTCCCCCCAACCTCCTTGTACTGTGAGATCCTGCAAACTTCATAGAGAAAATACTCTTTACTGATAACTACTGTACAGGTCTATGTTTTCCACTCATTTTCAGTCAAATCTTTTTTTTTTTTTACACAACACCGCCCAGTCAAACATTCAAGCAATTAAAAGACATCCAGACTAAAGTGATGATTTATTGTTGTGTCTTCATATTAAAGACAGATTAGCAAAGAATGAATCATAAATAATATCTTTATGCACTTTGTTACTAGCAAACTGTCACAAAAATATTTTTATTTTCCATTTTTTGGTGCATCTGCAAAAAATCTGACTATTCCATTGGTTGGATTTTTTTTTCTTTAGGGCGTAATGTTGAATGTTGTCACTTGTGCCATCAACTTGTCCAGGATTGCACAATTTTGTGAAGGACATGCTGCACACTGTGACAATATCTGCCAAGTTCCATCAGTCCTGACTTTCAGTATGAGGTGTATGTGTCGATATGCTGTATCTGCAAAATTGTTGCTGTGCCTTGTGGTCCCATCTTTTCCAAGCTAAAAACCTCTGATTTGTTCCCATGCAACTGTGCAAGTTTCAATCAGCTCTGAAACACGGATCTTTTAGAGCGAGGAGGCTTTTTTTGCGGTATTCCTTTTGTCCAAACCCTGTTTGTTCAGTCTTTTATGTCGTTGTCCTGTGATGAACTCCGACATTTAACATGTTAACTGAGAGCAGTCGGAGAGGCAGCTCTTGGGGTTTTTCGCAGTTTCTCTGAGAACTGCACAATCTGCCCTCAGGGTGAACTTGCAGTGACAAAGACTGGCAATGATCTCAAATGTTTTTCCACTTGTGAATAATCTTTCTCAGTGTAGAATTGCTTTCAAATTCTTTGTTAATGACCTTATCACCAGACATAGCAGCTCTTTCTGCGATGTATCCTGGATGCTCCAGACCAGCCATGTACAGTCAGGGGAGGCCATGATGAAACATAAAAAAAGAGAACACAACAGAAAAATAAAGCAAATATTAATATTTGTTTTATATATAGCTTTTGTTCTGGGTGTAATTTCTGTATGATTCCTGTCATTTTTATCGCTTTTACTATCAAAATTGCATAATTTTCCCATTTCCTGTTCAAACAGAGAGCAGAGAGGCTGACGCATTACTGTCACAGATCAATCTGAGCAGCCTCACGTGAACATGCCTGTAGATTTCACACTCTCTGTTGCCAAAATAATGTTTGAACACACTTGTGTTATATGTCATATTTTTCAACAGAGGTACCAATATATTTGACGTATATTTATTACATATTTAATCTTGTTGATCTGTCATAAAACCTGATTTAAAATGTCTGAAATGAGGCAGACAGTACCTCTGTTGCTCTACAGGGGGCACCTATAAGCCCATGGCCTAATTCTTTTTTTAAATCCTGCATATTATTGAATCAAAACATCAACTAAAATCATTAAAGAAGTGAGGCGCACTGCATCATCTGTTTATGTTTTACTCTGACTGATAAATATTCTATATTTGTTAAAGTTTAAAATTTTCGGGATCATTTTTTTTAATCATTTGCATCAAACTATGCACCATTCAAATGGAGGTTTTACACTCAGACTTCCCACAGACTTGATCTCTGACCCATAGAACTCACACACCTTAAGGTAATTATTTCTTTTTAATGAATTTATTGATGTTTTGGTTGTTCAAGCCTAAATTTGCCCGAGTCTGCTGGAGTTCGGCACAGGACACAAACAACATATTTTAACTCCACTGCACATCACTGCTCCACAGCAGCTAAATCCCAAAACTTCAGACCCAGAGAAGAACAAATGTTTTTATCATTAGCCAGTACAGAAAACTTTGGTCGTTACTAGCAAATACTAGCTTGCATTCAGGGAAATTATGTAGATACACGTATGTCATTTAACATATTGCATTTGGTATAAAAAAATGCAGATACCTAAATTAATTAATTTTACATATTAGAGAATTATTTTTCATACTTCTGCATTTGTTGTCATAATGCCTCACATGTGATATTGGTGAAACAGTGTAAGACTTGTTTTAAACTGGCTTCATACAAATAAGTTGGAAAAAAGGCTCAAAATACAAGGATATGCAATATATCATGAAATAAATGACCATGGTCATTGCAGATGTACAGTATGCTTCTTAGTATCAGGAAATCCCCAAGTTCCTGATGTCTCAAAAGATAAATATTAAAAACTGACTAAAAAGATTATTAGAATTCATTTTGCCCTTTGATGGACTGGTAATCTGATAAACGTTTCTCACCCATTGATTGCTGGGGTAAACACCAGCTCCTGCAATTCTTGGCAGGAATAAGTGGGTACAAAAAATGACAGCTTGAGTAATTCGTTATTCCTGTCACTTGACTACCTTTGCTGAGGTTAAAGAAGAAGAAAAACATTTCTGATTTATTGTAGTAGAATTTAATTAAAGGGTATAAGACAAGAGTCAATTTCTTTCCCCCTACCTGAACCAAAATTTTGGTAATTTTCACACGAAGAAAAACGTAGTATCATTACTGGCCAGCTCACCATTAATGTTGTGAGTTATTTACTTCATTTTTAAACAAAGAACTCGAGAATTGACAGCTGGGGGGAATATATTGTTTTTCCTTTCCCTTATAAATGCATTTTTGTCTCTTTAATTATTTTATTCTTTTTTCCCTACAAGTCTTTTTATTACAATGTGTTGTTTTTACATTTTTCTATCTCCTCTTTTTCCTTTGCTGTATGCATTTCTGCTAGCTTAGTAATACAGCCAGTGATGACTATTTATTGTTTTGTGTCAATATTTTGACTGAGAGGCTACTCCAGTTAGCTGCAGACACAGATGATGAAGTTAAACAGTACAACTGAAATTATGTGCTTAATAATATCATTTGTTTGAACTAAACTGAAAAAATAAATAAGAATGTCAATTAACGTATAAAACATGGGGTAAAGTTATCTCTTTTAAAATTAATGGATGCATTTTAAGCATAATAATTTGTTAATTTGACCTTTTATATATTTATTGGGCCTTTTTATGTATTTCTGCTTTTATTTTTATTTAAGTCAGTTTTAGTCCTCCATAACTCTGTGTCACTGTGACAAAACCACTAATAATCATGATACTTCAGTTGCGTTTGCAGTTGTTGACCCCACCAATACAGATGAGGCAATCATAATGAAAACTAAAGAGCTGAATGGACTGCATGCACCTTCTAAAATAATATGAGGTTATGTATTTCACAAAATATAACACTTTTGGTTTTGAGAAAAGTTATGAATTCTAACATAACTTGCATTTACCATCAATAAAGATAACACAAATGTTTGACAAAACAAACATGTTTAGACTAAATTTTATGGAAGCTTTTACTCTTTTGATTTGTTCTGTCAAAAGGCATAAAGTAAGATGTCAAATTTCACTGTAAGAAAGAGCCAGCATAGCTGTAAAGGCACATTTTAATTTCAGTTCAGTGATAAAGGTTGATAAATATTTCTGTGTTGCGCTTACTACTGCAAGGAACCAGCGAGACAAAAAGTAATAAAAACAATAAAATAAAAACTTAAAGTAACAGCTGACAAAGACAAATTCAAAATTAAAGGACTAGCATTCCTTGAAGGAATGCATATCGTCCGCTGCCTTTCATGCTAGAGTTTTAGATTAAGATAATCTTATGATGAGAAATGATGGAGCTATCTTGGCCAAACCTGAAAAATAACATTATGTGCAATCTTGGGCAGTATTGCGATATCTTGCGTGGTCTTGCATAATCTGTTAGTGTTTGGAGTATGAGCTGTGAATGACTGTCACCTACTAGCACACCAGATTTTAGCCCAATATCTCTAAAACTGAGTTATTTTTTCTTCGCCAAGATCACTTTGCTGTGTTGGCCTGCTTGATTTGAGTTAAGTCCAAAAGTTAATAAGTTGTACTTGTTAACCCAATGATTACTTTATGAAAATTTCATCAAAATGTGTCCAGAGGCTCAGAGGTCCAGATGTGTTTTGCTAAGGGTGCAGACAAATGAACACACGCACACATACATGGACAAACAGAAATGGGCAAAAACATTATTGCGCCACCTTCGGCTTTGGCAGTGGGAGATAAAAAAAGGGTGACAGAGAATAATGGTGAGCCTGTGAAGGTGAGAAATGCACATGGTAAAGCTGTCCTTTCACACCAGACAGAGATGAAGTAGACAGAGCCCACGAGAGACTGAAATGAAGAGACTGGAATTAAAGCCCTCTGCATGCCACCACAAATGCTGCTGTTGGAAAACTAGGCAGATCAAATAGCAATTACAAAAAAAACGTGGCTTTTCTTGACATGTGTATAGTTGTTTGCACATGTATGAATGACAATAAATGAATAAATAAATAACTGTATTTTTGAATAAAGGTAAATAGCTAATAATACAACCCCTTCCATTCCCTGAAACTGTCTTTATTTATGTCTTGAAGTAATAGTTCAAATGTTTTGAAGTGGGGTTTTGTGGAAAAGTTATGAACAATTAATTTGGAGAAAAAAAAATTTAGTTCTGACAAAACTGATGAACTAAGGGTTAGTTCGAGTGTAGCCAAGACCAAAGTGAATGTATGCCTTCATAAATTAACTTCATCCTTAAAGAATTCATAATCATTCATTCGAACTGTATTCCATAGACTTTTACATTGACATCTGGCATTTTGGCAAAAATATTATAATATCCTGGCCTTAAGGGCCCAAGGCTGCACCGGAAGGGCTACAGCTAGCTGCTGCTGTCACTACTTTGCACTTGCAAATATCCACAGAATTGGATGTAAGTACTCATCCAGAGAGAAACTGACAATGACGTGATGACCTTTGTGAAAATGGAATTGTTTAAAGATGGCAGCATTTGGTTTGGGCTCCACTTGGACTAGCTGATCATTACTTTCTGCTGATGATACACAGAGCATGAAGACATGCATTAAATAAGTTTGATTTCTGGGATTCGGGTGTACATTCCATAATTTCACTAATAAGTCATTCTTTTATTACCCAAATTTCTTATTTAATAAGTTTACATGTCCATTTTACTCCAAAGAAATTCAGATATGTGTTGCATATGGGCAAAATAATCGGATTTCGCCCACTTTTGCCTGCAGTGTGAACACGGCCTTTGTGACAAAGATCATACTCCTGTTTGGTATGTGGCTTGGAGCGAGCAGCAAAGCTTGTTAACACCCTTCTAAGATGCATGGCTGGGTGCTGGTGTTTGGTTTGCCACTGCATGATTTTAAAGTTGCATGCATGTGTTTTTGTGTTGCGAAGATAGTGTGCCATTATTTTTTAAAGATTAAACATTGAAGAAAGTTGCTTCCTTTGAAAATGAACAAAGACTGAGTGCCCTGCGACATCCGTGTCCTGCAGTTTCACTTTGATTTGTTAATTTTCTGTTCTAGCTCACAAGTTGTTATTGACATATTTCTGCTACATTGCATCAAACTCAGCCAGTTTTCCTCTTTTCTTTCTGTGGGACACTTCAAAAAGATTCAGTCTTTTATGTATACTAAAACTTGGTCCTAACACACTTTTATTTTCATAAATAACAACATACCTTGGTATATCTGTTTGTATGCCTCAAATCCAAAGAAAACCATGCAGGGAATCATTATTTTGATAGTTGTCTCCATCCTTTTTGTTGTTGATGCCTGCACACTGGGTTTCAGTTTAGTAATTACCACACTTGCTTACTCTTGTTCTTCTTTTCCCTCAGTGTATTTGTATTTCTAGGTTTTCACTTCTCTTTTGTCAAACTTTATTCTCAGACTGTGTCGCATTTTCTTTTATGTCAGGTCAGGTTTTTGCCTTATTCTGCCTTTTATCTTTGGGATAAAGAAACTGAACTTCCTGCCTTTGCAGCACCTTTTTTTTACATAGTTATTGATCACCTCATTCTCCTGCTTGTGAATCTGTAATTAATTCTTCATGCACGGTCCTTGTGACATAAAAGATGACGAGTCATTTTCAGAAGAAGGGAGTCAATAATTGATAACGGTACATAACATAGTTTGCTACTTACAGTGTCATTTTGCAGTATTTACTATCAAACCATACTTTGCAAATTTGTTATAACAGTTTACTTTTAGTGGAAATTATTATTTATTGTTATTGGACAACCAATTATTTTACTTCAAGTATTTTGTCAGATATTCTGTCAGATCCTCACAGGTAACTCCCCCGTTCAGTCTTGATTCTGGGTCTCCTGCAACTCCTGTTTTTGTTTTCCTTTAAATAAATCCATTTTTTTTATTCAACCTCCTGCATCCCTGTCACCTGCTGTTCTGCACTCTTTGGTCCTAAAATTCTACCAGGTGATCCTTAAGCTTTGGGCTCTTTTTGAGATCCTGTTTGAAGCTCTGGAGGAAGCTGTCTTCAGTTTGTCTTTTCTGTTCTCTAAAATATCTTTAGCTCTTATCAGTGACAAAACATCTCTTTAGCGCTCCACTGGTTTTCCTCACACCACAAATTACTTTTATGTAAATGCTTGTTAGTTTTCCTTATCCATCTCATTTTTCTTTTTTTTTCCTGATAGGCTTTGGTCTGTCATATGCAAGCTCATTCACATTTTCAATTTGTTTAGCGTAAGAACTGCTAATTGATCCTAAACGTAATCCAGTCCTCTTCCTTTCGTTGTATAAAGTGTAGTGTTTTGTGAGGTGAACAATATTACCTTATTAAAACAAGTTAGCTAATACATGCTATTTTAGAGCATCTAAAGACTTATTAATTGCACATTTCTAGTCTTGGAATAACTGAAGTTGTTAACCTGGAAGTTGTACTTTAAAAGACTTTAAAGGCTTTTTGAGATACATAAAAAAGTTTTAATATACTTAAATGACTCAGCATTATTCCTTGTGTGTATGTGTGTGTGTGTGTGATTGTGCTGGTCCTAAATAAAGGAGATGAAACATTTGTATAGCCAGTTTTATGCAGCTATTTGTGCAGCCCACAATAAAACCAGAACAAAAAAACCTTTTGGTGTGAGCTGAATTACCAATATTTTAAAAGAAGTAGTCTTGTCTGGGACTATCATATATCAAGAGCTTTTTTCCTGGTCTGCTCTTTTTGAAGAGCAACACAGCATTAATTAATGTGGTTTGCCAAGTTTCCTTTACTGCCTTCTTTTTTTTTTTTGCCAAGTATATTTTTACTGTAGTACTCTGTTGTTAATAAAAAGCTGTCTGAAACGATCATAGCTTAACCACCAAAGGTTGTAACCTGTTTGGGTATATATTTTTAAGTCTTTTAACTGTCATGGTGGCAGCATACCCATGACACCGATTGCAGCGAACTGCATTTCTAAGTGAACCATAAACCATATGGAGGCCATAAAAACTCCATAAACATTTATGGTTAATGTCATAAAGAAAAAATTTTTACTGTCACAAATAAGGTCAGATAGTAAAACAAGCTCTAGGGAAGTGAGTTTCTACCTGTAAATCCAAAGACAGCAGGTCTTCTATCTATTTTTGACAAAATGGAACTTTATCTACTTACCTAGTATCTGTATAACCTGTTTCTGTAATTATCATCCTGTTAATCAAACCTAACTAAACCTTTGCTGATACATAGTTATGTTGTTTATGAGTTTGGAGGTAGAGGTGGTGGATAAACATGTGGAAGTATCTGCCTACAAAGAAAATTTATCATATAGTCTTGTTTTGTTAATACTTTTTATTTTTCCAGAATTCATCATTTGATGTAATAATAATATTTTTTGTTTGATATTAGGTCAGATAATACCAGCAAACAGCTTTTTAAAAATATCATCATCATTGGGAAAAATTATTGAAAAGAACTCAGGTATCAAGATCAAAAATGTTTACAGGTGACATTTATAAGATGAACCCTAAACAGAGGCATTAGAGACAAACAGAGAGAAATACAAGGCCAAATCTAAAGCCAATTTGAACCACGGTTGTGAGAGGAAAAAAACAAAAAACAAACAAAAAAAAAGCACAAGTGTGATATATTGCTTGGAAGTTGGAGCACAAAACTAGGTTGCGCTACCACAATATGAACAGAAGATGTCTGTGAACAAGTGCAAACATGTACAGGTGTAGGTTAGTGAAAGAAAATGCCACTGGATATGGGACATTTTTAAACCTAATAAGAAGCTAGAGCAGGTTGTATCTGTTCTGAAAGCAGCCACTGACCTGACCTCGCACAAGCCAGCAGTGAGAAATGAAAACCTTCCACTCATATATGTCAAACCTAGAAATGTGTTGGAACAACTCTGACTCGGTGGACCATTAGCATGCTGAAGCTGGCAGCTAGCATGCTGAGGCTAGTAACTTGTTTCTTTGGCTGAAAACTCCACTTGAGCAACTACAATCCAACCTACAGTCTCAGATAGGGATGTCCCAAGCCAATTTCAAGTAACATATTGTCACCTTCTTAAAATAATTGCCTAAGTCATTTTTTGCAATGTTTCAGGAAACACAAAAAACTGAACTATTTGTTAATTGTTGAGATGATTTAGGCAAAAAACAAACAAAAAAAATCTTTGAAAAAAAATGAGTTAGGCAATTATTTTAAGAAGGTGACGATATTGAGGTCTCAGTTAATGCATTTTTCACTCAATATCGAAGTAGTTGACTACACTCTGTTTTTGACCTATTGTGGTTTTACGTCAGCCAATCAGTGTGTAACAGGTATATTATAGCTGCTGTAAAACACTGTGATGTGCGACATGCCAACATGTTTGTGGTACGGAAATACTTTAAAAACAAAATGGGAGCATTTCAGTACCTAACTGCATATTTTTGCACTTTGGGTATTTCTTGTGTCAGTAGCAATAGAGCTACAATACATTTAATAGCACCAATTTATTAGACATTTAAAATCGAAACACTTGACTGAGTACACTGAGTTCACCCAGCTAACTTTTACAGCTTGCATGCTAAGCAACACACTTTAGAGAAAAGTAAAGAAAAGAGGCACATTTCCATTGGACAGGTTAAAGCAAAAAAGATTATATTATAAATGTCAGCATTTTAGCTCCATCTCTGTAAAACTGATTGAGCTTTAGCGTTTTGCTAAGATTTTGATTAGCTGTGCAGCCATCTTAAATCTGGTTGACTTCAAAAGGGAATCAGTTGTAGATGTACATCACTTAATTTCTGAGAGTTTCATTAAAATCTAGTCACTTGTTCAGGAGATATTTTGCTAACAGACAGAGTTGACATCAACAGGTAATCCCAAACTTTAATCAAAGATACTGAGTGATCTGTTAGTGCTCAAAGTATGTGTTGGGAATGACTCTTAACTACCACCATACCAAGTTTTATGTCAGTATCTGTAAAACTGACTAATATACACACATTTTTGTGCTAAGTTTGATTAGCTGTGGCAGCCATCCTAAATTATGTTGACTCCAAAATGTAATTTGTTGTTATTATGGTTTTCTAAGAGTCTTATTAAAATCTGTCCAGTAGTTCATGACATATTTTCCTAACAGAGAAAAAAACACATATTTACATGATCATCCACCTGAGGAATGTTAATTAATTTAATTAAAAAACATTTATGCTCTTTCAATTATGCTCCAGTTTTGTGTGCATGTTAGTTTTAAATGTGCATTGTGCTCTGTCCCAGGAAGCAGGACACCTAAATGCCATTCCTCCCAGTTGGGATCCACATTTTCATTCAAGACTGAGATAAATGAACTAGGTACCACTACCAGTGCTTCCGGCTATGGGAAAGAAAGTCCAATGACTTTGTTTTAGAGGATGAACCTATGTACCCAAAATGACTTCATGCAACCTTAATGTGGTAAGTGCCATATATTCTTTTTTTTTTCCCCCACATACATCTTGGAAAGTGTCTGATAAATGTACAAATAAATGAATTAATGTTTGACAAAATAAGCCAACATAAACACTCCAAATTAGTGATAGGATTGATCACAAATACATTTTAAATATATAGATTTTTAAGCTTTTAGGACACAGTATGACACCTTAATTAATTTTGTCACTCGGCATTGCGCGGAAAAAAGGTATCGACCAAGTCTGAAACAAAGCTTTTTTTATGTTAATTCTAAAATTAAATTGCTGAGCACATTTATACAACATTTAAAAAAAAAATGTTTATCAAAACTAAGGAATGTTTTTGTTGTGGTTCCTCACTTTAAATGCTTCAGTGAGTCTCACGCCCAAGCGCTCCTCTCACCTGCTTCGGTTCTTTAGGAATGTTAAGTGGAAGCGAAGGGAGGCCAGGAGATGATTAGAAATTTATGAAGGAATCTGTCGGCCGTAAGCACGAGGTAATTGGTTCAATAATAAAAGAGTAACATGTCATTCCACACCGAGTGACATTGTTGTGAAGGTTGTTTTTGTTTGCATAAAACGATTTGATGTAACATCAGCTCTGAGCTGAGAGATTCCCCCAGACACCGATATGATGACACCTTCCCAACTTCATTTAGCTTTTAATATTTCTTTTTAGACTCTGCTGACTGATGCTTATAAAACTTACAAAGCCAAGAATCCTTCTGTTTGTGGGGGGAAGTGGAAGAAGAGGGGGTGGGTGGGCAATAAGAATCAAGCAAGTTTTTACTCCAATAAACTACAGAATGAAATAACAGGTCAACTCATTAAACAAAGTCCTTTTCTTAAAGGTCTTGGTATATTTTTACCGAGATGCTGATACCTGGTAAAGTGATACTTGCCTCTTTCTTTAACACACTAATTAGACACGATGCGGTGTAATTTTAGCATCCTCAAGAGTACCCCGTTGACAAATAACATATGTAACAATGTCATGCTCATCGTTTTAGCATTTACCACTAAAAAAAAACATGTGCAGCACTGACGTGACTGTAGTGTTGCAGTTATTTTGTGATATTTTGCGTTCTGTTAAGAGTAAAACCTCTCCTGTTCTTAAAAACAAATTTGCAGGACCATCAACCACCAAAGATGTTTCTTCATTAGAAGACATTACGGGGTAGTATATGCCACATAAAAGAAGGCCAAATTATCTTAAGAAATCTAATTCCAATCTAAACTTTTCCCATAATAATGACAGAATAAACAATACAGATACGAAAAAAACAAAACAAAACAGTGGATCGCCTGCCTGAGAAATAAACTCTTGCCAGATTTTATTTTTATAAAAGGACTGAGAACATATGACCTCCTTACGTATTAGACTGCATCCTAAATAATATCTATTTCAGGATTACTATGTCCTCCTCAGGGCATGATTATAGTCTTCATAGAAGGGAGAATGTATGTGTAAGAAAATGTGTGTGTGTGTGGGTGTGCGTGGGTGTGTGGGTGGGTGGGGGGTGGGGGGTATCAGCTGGGCTATTAGTAAGAAGGTAATAAAAATAGTTTCACCATTACTTAATGTTTTAAAGTGGAAGCATTTTTGCCATTTTCTAAACCAGTCTCCTTTAAAATATGTAAATGAATCGTAGCAGCATATAGCAGCAATAATTTCAGTGCACAGAAAAGGGATACATTAAAAGGAGCTTTATTAAAGTCTTATGTTTGTTAACCTATGCGATGCATTTTTAATGCCTTTTCTTTTCCCTCGCTTGTGCAGACATAAAAATGTTTCTGTGAAAACAAAGTCGCAGTGTCCTTTGTAGCTTATACCGTAAAACTTTGGTCTAAACTACAATAAAAAGAAACAGGACTACACAGTCTAACAGTGACATTTACATTGCATTTTGCCCCCCAAAAAGCATTTTTTTTTTCTATTTTAACTTGTTTTGTAGCCTGTGTATTTTGAAAATCATTGGAACATCGAAAGAACATGAGGTTTACCTTCGAATGATAAGAGGTGGGCACATGGTGGACAAAAAACGCCCACCTGTGATGAAAATCTACGTTTTCAGGAGATTGTTAGTTGCATCAGATATACCATATTTGTGGTCATGATGAAAAAAGTAATTAACTGCATCGTGCATCATATCTCCCAAAGAGGGAACAGTAAGACAGTCCAGTGCCTTAAGTACAACAAATGATATATTACAGGAAATGGCACTGTATTATCGCTCTGTGGAGTAAACATTTGAAAATGATTGAAGCAATTAAATTTTGTTCAGTTCAATGTTGTGATCACAGAAAGACCGCTTACAGACAAGGCAGCATGTCTGCAAAGTTCTTTTTTTTAACACAAACTAACAAACTTTTTTTTTTTTTTATTAAATCAGGTCTATTTCACCAATGTCTCAAAAGGACAGGTTAGCAGGTAAAAAAAGAAAAAATGGTTTGGCTCAATTTTATTTATAGCAGATAGGTTGGAGGATCTCTGAAGTAAACACATTGCAGATATAATACTGTACATATCATACCTGTAGTCAAAATCTAAACTGAATCTTTTTTTTTTTCTCCTTGCAATCACACTGTATATTCCTGATAGTTACCTTCTAGTTTATACAACACATGGACAGTGACAGATAAAATGTCTGACTTAAGTGAACAGGAAAGTTTGGAAGTGGAAAGAAAAGCAAAGACTCAAAATGAAACAACTGAAAAAACAATAATGAGAAACTATCTTGGACCATCCTGATTCTGATAGTCTCACTTTTTTCACCGGGACAATTTCAAAATCTGCGCTTAGTCCGTTTTAATTAAAATCTATAAATGATCAAGCTGTCCCCTGTGTTCACACAGCTTTTTAAAAAAATATTGTTTAACAAAACAACTTAAAGGTTTATGGCAAAATGGACAATAGTTTGCAATTTTTATCAGTTTCATAATCATTAAATTTCATATTTATTAAAGCGTTCCTCCTTCATGTCTTGTATAGGAGCGCATTTGTTTATTTGTTTACATTTATCCAACTTTTTGTTATTATCAGTCAGTCTGTACACTTGACTTAAATTAGACACTCCACATACAAATCCAATGTGCAACATAATGTCTCTGGACAAACGAATACTCTCAGCTTGTTTTTTCTGTGTTTGCATCCTGATACTGATTACCCAGGTATCACAACTGCAATGAGATGCCTCATCTTAACTGACCTTAAAGACACCTGAATCCTTCCTTTATTACCTGCCTTCCTTAACTCCATTTTTTCCCCTCTTTTCTTCTTTGTATGTCTGCCTCAATCTTTCACTGTCACACCCAAAACCTATTAGCATTGTGCTATCTTTAACCTACCTCTCTGATTCATTAATGAAGCGAGGGAATTGGTGAAGTGTAGTTTAATGAAAGTGAGTGTGACTAGCAGTCCTAAATCATCTGCTCAGGTTAGAGAGCACTTACGTATAGTCAAGCAGATTGTAAAATATAAGATGAAGATCAGATGAAGTCTGATGACTTAAGTCCTCATAAAAATTAATGTTGAATCTGTTACTAACTTAAATAGCAGTGTCATCACATTAACTTAACAATCTAATGTAATTAAAAGATAAAACATTTAATAGTAAGTAATGAATGTTGAAATGTTTTGGACAATAAAACACATTGTTGTAAAAAGCAGTAAAGGGAAGATTTAAGAAAACCAAGTGAGGGGAAAAAAAAAAACACCAATGAGTAAAGGTTAAATGTCAATACTGTCACAGAGGGAATGTTGGCTGGGGAGAGAAATATGAAACCAGAACTCTACCAAGATGAGTCAAGATCAGAATAAAAAACACAGTAACTGAATCAAAGTTACCAAGAAAACTCAAGATAATGTTGAAGGAGATGAAGAGGTAATTTGAAGCAGGTGTGGCAATTAGAGACAAAACCCAGGTGTGACTGAAGAGCAGGAAACAAAACTATCTGACATGAACAAAAAAAAGCAAGAACTACAAAATAAAACAGGATGTAGAGCAAATCTTTTAGCACAGATGACATGAAGAAAACCCATGCAGCCTCATAGTCAAGCCCATCTTTATGCTTCCTTTGGACATTGATAAATGGCACTAATTGAGCTGGTCGTGTCCCTGAATGATGTTTGCTTAACACAATAAAGCTGTCATGGAACAATAGGAGGCACGGCATTGAACACTTCACATAAAATGTGTGTCAGACATCTCCAATTCAAAATCTCATGGCGGGTTGGTCGCACAGACCATGTGTCATCCTTACAGCTTATCCTTCAGTTGCGATGCCAGCTCACCCTTACAGATATTGACTGTTTCAGCTCTGTGACTACCTCTCTTTGCTGACTCAGGCACATCACAGCAGCAAGTCATCTTCAACCCACAAGCCCACCTTGGTTGCTACATAAATCCGAGTGAGGTAGAAAAAAGGTGTCTCAGGCTTCTTTTGACAACGTTTTGAAAAAAGGGCTCTGAAAACACAAAGCAGAAAAGAAACATCTCAGATCAAAAAAGTAAAAGAAAACCAAAACTAATATATTTAAAAACTAACAATCCTTGAAGGAATGCCCTTCTCCCATCGTCATACATGCCAACCTGTTATAGAATATGTGTCGAGGAAAACCATACTAAATTTTAGCTCACTATCTATAAAAACTGAGTTGTATTTGAGTTGTATTTGTATTTGCTAAAGCCAGTTAGCTGTGGTGGTAATTTTGAATCAAGTTCTCCAAAAGTTCATCAGTTGTACATCTACATTTAATAATTACTTTCTGAGAGTTTTGTTCAAATTTGCTCACAAGATATTTTGCTAAGACAACGGACAGACAATTATGCACAGACACACATGTGATTACGTGATTGCTCCAAAACATTAACCTGCAAACCAGCATGTGATTGATTTTTTATTGGTTGTAAAATGGGTTTTGGATAAAATTCATTCTAAATGTTTAAAAAAATGTAAATACTATAAAAAAGACACATCATTAAAGATACAAGCAATTATGAAAAAAAAAAAAACCACAAAACAAAACATCAAAAACCCAATGCAATGTCACCTGTTCTTGTAATGATAATTTAAAGCTCCGATCTGTCAAATGAATCTTTTGTTGCTTCAGCAAATATGTATTCACTGCTTCTTATTTGCATATCACCTACAAATTCTGCTTTTATACACATATCTATGGTTAAATGACAAGTTTGATCTTTGTACATCTGAACTCTTTATACGATCCATACAAGTGCCGTCGGACTGTGCCCACACTTCTGTAAACCGAGAAAAATCCATTTCTTTTCCCACTGACAACTTGATGCTTAAATACGGTTTTAAACATTCACAACACTTACAACAAATTGAACATGCAATCTAAAGTGCAATTTAAAATCCACACAAACACAAGTTTTCGATACTACTACACTACTGAAAGGAAGTGGTGAGTGTGAGTGTTTGGGTAAGGTCATTCTGAAAGTGGGACATGATTGGTGAGTGATTATTTGCAGTCAGTCATGGTTGTGACATGAAAATCTATAGGGAAGAAGAGTTGCTTCTCACAGGCTGATGTGGACCACCAATCGATGGCCGAGGAAATTGGTCAGTGGTGGAGAGTGTTAGGAGGGTGAGGAGGGGTGAAACTGTTTGGTAAGGGAATTTGCTAAAGATTATTTATGTTCATACATATATTTCAGCTGACACATCAGCAGTTAGATCCTGGATTAAAGGTCTTACACTGTGCCCCAAATGTTTCTGTTTTTTTCCCACCCCAAATAGCAATCTCGAAATTTTATTTCTCAGCAAATGGCCACTCTGTGATTTCACGCTACAGTTCAGTGGGGATCCTTTACTCATATACATTGTCCCCTTGTCTTAGCTCACGTCTGGAAGCCAGAATGTGATGTGTTCTCTTTGCTCTTTTCTCAAATTTATCTTCTTTTGCTGTTTTACACCTCCCTCTCTCTCACATTTGCTGGCTCCACTGGTCTCATTTCCTTCTTTCATTCACCCTCTCTCCTTTTCTTTGTCTTTTTCTCTCATTTCTCAGCACCATAGAGAGTTGGAGATGAGCTTATCACTTTCTGCTTCACAGGTCCAAGCTGTCATGCTGGCTCTGACTAAGCTTCAGTGTGTGTGTGTGTGTGTGTATGGGTTGAAAAACGTAGGAAAAGCGTTTGATTGTATTGAGGCTCTGAAACAATATAAATTATTTTGCTTTAAAACATTCATTTCACCTAGTACATAACAAAAATGCAACAAGCATCTACATTGTTGGACCATTCATATCTTTTCTGGTGTGAAATGTTGGCGACCTACCAGAGTGTACTCCACCTCCTGCTCAATTTGTGCTTGGCCTTGCTCCAACAGTCTGCAACCTTGAAAAGGATAAGCAGTTTAGATAGTACGTGGATTCATTCATGGATGTAGCCTGACCATTTACAGCCAATTCTCAGTCTGGAAATGCTTGAACCAACCAAATAAATACATTCAAGTTACAATTGTGCAATGTTAATTATTATATAATATGATTAAAGTGAAGGCTGCCAGCTTTAATTTTTGGTGTTTCCAAATTAGAGGTAAGTTATTGAAATTGCAGCTCATTAGTCCACTATGACTTGATGCAACAGAAATACTGCAGCTTTTTCTACATATAAAAGATGCCTCAAAGCTATAGCCCTGATCCTTTTAAGTAAAGTTTTATTTAAAAAGTTTGAAAAGTTAATATCTTACCTGTTGTAGATAGCACTTGGATTGACGAGTTAGTCTAAGTGGGGTCAAGACCAAAGAGAATTAATGCCATCTTAAAGAAACTTTATAGTCTCAAAACCATTTTAGAAGTTCATGGTAACCGTATTTATTTCTAGGGTGAACATGTACACGCTTGAGTATGTTTGTAAAAAATGTGTGTTTTTCAGGACACCAAGTGACTTTGGACAAAAACTATTTTTTTTTAAAAAGGTGTTGGTCATATCTTCATTTTTTGTACAGTAAAGCAAAGAAAAATAAATGTTTTTGTCAGGATTGGGGTTTGGGTTGAGTTATTTTTTGAGTTTGTTTTATAGTAAGTTTGTTTCTTCAATTCTTTTATTTTTGGTTGTTCCTGTGTTTAGTTTTGTTAGTTGTTTTTTGCTCCCTGTGTCCTCTGTGTTTTCTGTCATATTTACTTGTCCTCAGCCAATCACTTGTTTGCCTGCCACACCCATCTCCACCTGCCCCAAATTAATAATCACCCACCTGTGGCCACTTCTCCTCATTACCTTCAAATTTTAAAACCTGCTCATCTCTCTCACTTACTCATTGGTTCGTTGTCACTCCAATGGGTTGTCTGGTTTTCCTCGTGTCTTTTGCCTCCCCTGGATTTTGTAAGTTTGTTATTTAGTTTTTTGTTGCTGCCATGTCAGCCTTTTGTTTTTGTTTCTGTTTCTTTTTGTTTTAAATAAATTAGTTTTGCCTGGAGCTCACGATGAGTCTGCATATTGGGTTCGTCTTACTAACCACACCCGACAGTTATGGATTTTTAAAAATTGTTTCCTTTGAGTTTAGACAATGTAACTATGAACTTATAACATATGGTCAAAGACTTTGTTGTAAGTGAAACAGGCCATTCAAAGCCTGCAGAAATAAAGAAAAAACAGAGAAAATTAATTTTAGCAAAAACGCGGAGATCGCCGAGTCTTGGATAACTGATGAAATTGTGTAAAAAGTGAGTTAGTAAAGCTAAAAGAAACAGACTAAAAGTAGCAAAACACTAGCTAAAAATGGCAAAATATTAGCTAAAAGTTAAAAGTAGTAGAACTGTAGCTAAAAACTAAAAGTAGCACAAGAAGACCAAAGGAGAGCATGTATTGAAACAGATTTTAAAGAGAACAATGTTTTTGAAGGAATTGAAGAGATCTTCAAGTTTTTGGTTGGGGGAAAATATTTGTAAATACGCTTAAATATTTTGAAAAGTGTACATGTTACACAAAAGCCATAGCACTCATCTTTAGAATAATTTGAACGCTTGATATATGAATGCCAAAAATAGCGTGAAGTATGCAGAAGTAGTTAGTTCGCCAAAAAGGGGAAAAAAAACAGCGTCGTGCTTAATCAGCGTTCACAAAATTCAAAAACCAAACATATTCATAAGCTCAGTATCATAAAAAAGCTTGCAGAAGACAAAAACAAAATATAAAACAGTATCCCTCCCTTGTTAAGGACCCTGTCCATTCACACCTCCTCAAGTGTGCTTTAAGAAGACGGAGTCTTAGAACAGCTCATATTGCAGAGCCATGATTCCCAGACTGTGGTACAAGTACCATTGATGGTACTCAACGTTTTCTTCCAGTGGTACTCAGAAGAAACTTTGGTATCACCTATTAACAAGTTAAATAATAATCTAATTAACCATCATAAGCTGAGCTGTGGTGTAAAGCTAAAAAGCAAAGGTAGCCAGAAAGATGAGTGGTTCAAGCAAATTCTGATCTTGGCTCCAAATGGAAACTACTAGAGGACATCTGAATGAGCTGAGGGGTACTTAGTGGTGCCAGTGAAGTCTCTATAGAATCTGCTATAAAACAATGAGAAAATTTTCAAGTCATGTCAAATTTGTACTCAGTTGTTATGGGGCAGATGAAACTGCAGCGTAACTACATCCTTAAACCAGGTTAAGATTAAGGGTTTAGCAAGCTTGCACTTTTATGTCAGATATAAATGTAAGTTTGTAAATCATACTACTATTTTTCAAATGTATATCATAATGGTTACAGTTGGTGGGACTATTTACTGAGATGATACTTGTTTAAATATTAAGATCCACTGATTTTGAGCAAAATTTTCTGTTAAACATAAAAAAACCCACTAAGATTGTTCTGAATGACATTGCAATACAGTAATTTTGACCACATATACTGTGGGCATTTAAAGCCCCAAATGTTGCAATAACAATAAGTTAAAATATTTTAAAGACAACTTAATACCCAGCTCATTTATCCCATTTGCACAGCATACAGGAAAATATATATATATATATATATATATATATATATATATATATATATATATATATATATATATATTAAATTATTTAAAAAACAGAAAGTAGAGTTCTATAAAATAGCTAGGAGCAGTCACATAAAACTGTGCTGAAGTGCATGCTGAGGATAAAGCTGAGAGCAAAGAAAAACACACAAACAGCTAAAAGAGAGCTGCAGGAAAGAATGTTCTGGCAAAAAATAACAAAGGTAGAACTGCATCCTGTAGACCATCATTCATTCCAGTAAAAGATTAAAAAAACATACTAGTTTAAAAGCCCTAAATTCTTTAGTTCAATAATTTGACAGTTAAGAGAGTCCCCACAATGATGAACACTCAGGAGAGCACTCATGGGTTCAATTGTATTGTGGCCAAAAAGTGTGTTGTTTTGTTTTTGTTTTTTTGTTTTTTTACCACTGTATTTGATGACTGTTATTGTCAACTAGGTTGTCCTATTATGTGACAAATTGAGTAAAAAGAAAGAACACACAGACACCAAAACCTGATGTTCATCAGGTTCCATCCTACAATAAGCCACACCAATTGAAAAAGGTTTACTCATGTTTTGTCCTAAATACTTCACACCTTGTGAGTTTGCATCAGCTTATTCACATTTTTTACTGCTGGTGGATAACTTGAGACAAAATATCTTCTTGAGAAAGGAGAAAGGTTGGATGGAACGTCTTTAAAAAGACAACAACAATACAGGAAATTGACACAGTCTCGTGAGTTGGAACCAATTTGTGTCTTATATTGATAGCTTTGGGCAGTTTATACGTGTGATAACTTCTGTATGCCATTGTTTCTTGACTGGTAATGATAATATAGCTAGCAACTGTGAACATGGAGTGAAAAGAATAGCACTGTTTTAACCTATGCACCAGTCATGCACAGTTAATATGTCAGAAGACACTTGCCTATGTCATAACTTCAACAGGGATGGCGTCGCATGCTGAGAGGAGACACAGGATTGACGTACACACTTATCAAAATGCAGGAGTTGACACTCAGGGCCGTTGTCAGCAACTAAAGTAGCATGAACATCCTGCTACTTGACATCTAAGTGGCTTTTATTACCTTGAGCACCAAAGGAGCAAGTGTCTCCACCTGTTTATCATCTCAAAGAAAGTGTTGATGAGGTTTAACCTGCTTTCTCCTCTTGACCTGGCTTACATCAAACGTGTGGGAGCTTTTCATTTGCATTTAACAGCCAGTGTGTTGATGATCTGAGGTCTTTCTCAGTAACAAGGGACTCTGAGTCAAAGTGTGCTCTCTGGTTGTCCAGTTGACTGCTATTATGAAGCTTTGAAATTAAAAAAAAGTTCTATTTGGGGTCTCTTATGCTTCTTTAGTTTTATTTTTATATTTTTTTGCATTAGGTTGCACTGAGGTTGCAAGCTTTGCATCAGATCATACGATAAAATCTGTTACCTTTCCTCGAGGGAGTGAGCAGTTTGTTTCTCGAGCAAAATGCTGTCAAACATTGCCTGTGTTGGGGATAATGGATAGACAGAGAAGGAAAAGCATTTGCAAGTTTTTAGAGAGCTTTTAGAGGATGATTGTACCTTTCTGCTAGCCTATTCGTAGCTCTCGTTAAAATGAACAAAGGATCGGTTAAGCAAAGATTCTAAAAAAGTAATTACAAATGGAAAAAAAAAACTCCTCATAGAAATCACCCATGTAATCAAAATCCATTTTAAGTAAATAAATGATTCATTTGGAGGTTCATTTACCCTGAATTACTTGCAGCTATAGTTGCTTTGGGATTTTTCAACCTGTATGGATTTCTTCAATAAGTACAAGGTTCAGTGCTCTCTGTTTGTAGTACATAAGTAAGTTAGTATGTTGGTAGAGAAGGCTGTGTAGGGTCTTTCACACTTAGAGAGCTATTACTGAGGTATATCATATTGTCAATATATTGCCAGACTTGTTCACTTAACCTCAGAAATACTTGCTGCTCTCTGTCTCAAGCTGTTCAACATACTGACACATGATATTATTGATAAGAGCAGTTACCTAACCCAGAGGAAGCAGCTGGTTGCTTCAACTAAAACTGAGCAACTGAAAGAATACAGCTAAAAATACTTGTTTGAAGGAGTACAAATCAGTTTTCTGTGGTTGTCAGGACAGATCTTACACTAAGCTCAGACTCAACTATTGTAGTGAGGGGTTGCAGAACTTTACATTTAGCAACAGGTTTCTGACGTTCTGCTGTTTATGTTTTATCAGTTAATTTCTCAAAGAGTGTAGTGCAAGGTTGTCAAAACTAGTTAGACAAGAAGCCAGAATAAAAGAAAATACTTGGTCACAGTTGAAGGACAATATTTATTTAAGATATACACAAAGGAATAAAATTAATTTATTTTTCTCAAGACATTACATAAGATTTAGAACAACTGTAACTGATTAATTAAGAAATTATCATTTTTTAAAGACGTGTTTGGTATTCATTCCCTCTAGTTTAGCAGACTCTTGCACATTGATGGACATTACCTCAAGTCAGCAAGTTTGATCGGTCACATTTGGACGTTTCATGCTGCTCTTTCGGCATCAAAATCAAAGATTACTGAAAAATTCAAACTTATTTTTCTCAGTCTCAAAGTTGCCTAATTGCCATGAGAAGTATACACAAAGCGTTCTCAGTTTTTTATATAGAGACTTGATCTGTCACACCCAAGTTAGTTCTAATATATTTAAAATATTTTCTCACAGGCCAAACAAAAGTGTCATCTGGCCTGTGACCTTTGAGCTTGGTGACTATAGTCAAGAACAAAATGTTGAGTTGACAATGGTGTCTGAACTCTGTGATCTTTTGACTGCTAGATAATTCACAATGCTTGTGGTTAAAACCAGCTGAGACTCTGATCTGAGTTACAGGGAAAAAAACCTTTTTTCTTCTTTATTTTTGTCAAAGCTGGGACAGACTCATTTTTAATATCCTATTAGCAAAAAAGGGCAAACTTAGAATGCAACTCCAGTAGTTGCTAAAAGAACATTTTATGCATCTGCTCCTTATTCAATTTCATTTTAAGGAGTCTGTCCACACTACACATTTACCTGGCAAGTTACAAGCTTACATGGTTTACTTGTCAGCCATAAGTGAAGATCAGAAAGCGTAAGCACACATGAAAGTCAAACATAATCACCTGTAGATGTCAGTCGTCTCATCATTAGAATCCATTAACGTAACAAAACTATTTCCTGGAGCTTTTCCTGGAGCTTATCAAAGCTCAAGGAAAAAAAAAAAACACACTACACCAAGTACAAATTAAGTATCAGTTTTCATTGCACATTCCTGCCAGTAGATATATTTTTGTCTCATTACGCTGAAAGTTGACAGGTTTATGCTGTGAATAATGTTAGTGTGAAATACTGTTCATCAGTAATATAACCAGAACTCAAATTATTATGCTGATTTATTAAGAATGTTGCATGGCTTGTTTACAGTGTTAAGAATTTATTAAAAACTTTCTAGTAAGAACTGATGAATTGTACATTTTCTAATGCATTGTTCATAGATATTGATATCATAGTAAAATTTAGGTTATTTTGGACTGTACTATAAAAAATATTTGTTAACAAAGAGGTGTTTACCTTAGACTATAGAACTCTAAGAATATATACACAATATAAAAGATCTTTATTGTAGATACAGTGGGTTATTTTATATAAATGTGTATGACAATGTGCAATACCACATATGTAATTGATAAGTATCCTTCCAATAGGACTAGCACTAAAGTTCAAGTGTTTATTTCATGCAGTTGCTTCTATTTATTTTTTTATTTTTTTGTCAATTTAAATATATTAAAGTGACACTAAATACATTTTTTGAAATCTAAAAGCCTGAGCCTGAGTGTGACAATATTGTCACAATAGTGAATAAAAATTAACATAAAATTATTTTCAAAGTTTTACCAAAACAGCTACAACATTGTCATTTTTCAACATATGAAAACTCTGGCACAAACGATGGTTTGGTGATATGCATTCCTTCAATAGGACTTCAATTTATGCATGTGCTGGAAATGCGTTGACCTTTAAAACATCCTGTTTACTACTGTTGCCTCATAAGAACATTCTAGTTATCATTACTTAAAAACAGCACATCTTTTGATGAGATGAGACAGAAGTAGCTAAATTTTTCAGTGCTTCATATTATTCTGCGTAGAGAATTAGAATGTAGCTACAAGCTGACATTCCTGCTGTGTGTTGACTCAGTGTCAGTGCAGGGCTCTGATGTCCTACCTTCAAACAATCATCATCAGCAGAAGCAGAATAACTACTGACAGCGCAAGGTGGTGGCGCTCTTTGAAAGCACCATAGATTAGAAAAGTAGTTGGAGCCGCTGGTTTCATAAATATTTCCTTTAACCATAAATTTCTGTTCTGTCAGTGGAAGCCTCAGCAGTGTATAAATCCCATGGGTTTATGTAATAATTCCACAGGGTTTTGCAACAGTGTGCCATGATTAATATTTTCAGAAACATGCAGATAATTGAAAAACAGATTTTCACACATCTACAAAGTGGTATTTCTCAGCCTACTCAGGGAGTGGGTGTTTTTAACAACAATGCCCCTTGGGAGTTGTGGTTGAACTATGTGCTAAGGTTTTTCTGAATAATTTTGTTCTTTTGACTGCACAGAAAAAAGGGGATGGAAATCTGGTTAGATGCTTTCCCCTGCCTATGATGTTTTGATGCATGTTTGTCAGTCTATTATTCAAAGCTAACCAAGATCAAAAACCAAAATGTTTGTGGTTTTTTTGGCAATTGTCAGTTACTAATTATTCATTAAAATCCTTGTATGCATCTTTTCTGCAGCAATGTTATTTTAGAAACCATAACAATACCAGACAAGGCCTCTATTTGCTTGTAAAACAGTCTGTTCTGTGGAATGGATTTCAGCAGAAATTAGAAATGATCCTTTTAAAAGTCTGATGTGTGTTCATAAAAAAGCAGCCTTATAGACATGCTTTGAATCTTCAGCTCTACCAAATCCTAAAGGACTTTTGCTCAATTACTGCAGATCATGTAACCTGGATGGACATCAGAGTCCACTGAACTCAGTGACATCTAGGAGAAATAGTTTAACTTTTATTGATTATAACAATTACTAATTACGGCTAATGTCTTGGGGTAACAATCTACATATTTAGCAATATAGCTTGTCAGTTCATTATTCAGAACTTTTGATGCTAACATATAAATACTAATGTAGTCCAGTCCCGATGAACCCATGTAGTCTTGTAGTTTTGTTTATGGCTGACTGGACTGGACTAAGATGATTTTGTGTGCATCAGAGCTGTTCTGCTTCGCATAGCTTACTACAGCTTTTTGTAAAATCTCTGTTTATCAGTTTTGAAGTTAAGAGTTAAAGATAAAGTTCATAGTTCTTAAAATTAAGTTGTGGGTAGGAATAGGTTGTGAGTTTCAAATATTAAGCATAAATGCAATTTCAATTTATTTATTTATTTTTTTTATTTTTACACCAGCACCTGTTAGTGATATGCCAAGTTGTTTCCTAATGGTGCTTTTCCAGTTGGGCTGCTTTTTTTTGACAGACCACTTACTGCCTTCTCCCCCTCCCCAAATTAAGAGAAACAACTTTGACTGCTCCAATGTCTGTTTCTGCTATTGTAGTTTATGTTGAAAGTATTATTTCAACATGGAGAGACTCACGACAAAGAGAAGCAATTAAAAGGTTTTATTTGACAAGAATGGCATAAGATATTTGGCGCTCGGACCTCGGCGGAAGACACGAATGCCGACAATAGCAATGCGCTTCGACGAGAAGCTCAGGTTGAGCATTAGAGGCGTCTTCCCTGGTGGTGGAGGTCGAAGAGGGGAAGGAAGCTTGAGGGAGCTGGGAAACTGGGGGTGGAGAAGGGGTGGAGGTGGGTTGAAGTTCGGCCGGTGAACGGATAGGGCCATGATGGAGGTCCTTTTGAACGAAGGCTTGCTTGCTGATTAGATAAGCTGGAGGCGCGGTCGGATGCTGATGGGCTGGAGTGGCGGTGCAGTGATTAGATGCAGGTGGGGCTGAAGCAGGTCTTCCAGTCTGAACTTACGCCTAGGCTTCATAAAGTGAAAACTATAGACTCAGACAAGCTCAGGTTTACTCTCAGAATACTTACATCCAAGCCCATGCAGATCTATTGGATCAGTAAAAATGAAGAAACATAAAGGTCCTCTGCTAGCAAGATTAGCAACAGGTACCCAAAGCCTCTGTTCTATCAGAGGGGTTTCTAGCTGCAGGACTTGGGGTGAGTAAAGAAATTGTAATTCAGCACAAGGATGCAGTAATTTTTCAGCAAAAACATTAAACAAGTCCAAAATCATCAAGGAGCATCTGAGATTAGTGCTCATTAAAACTGCCTTTTCTGCTCTGCTGTTGTGCTGACACTTGTTGTGCTAGCTCTGCATGAGTAAAGGAACAAACCGCTGTAAGCTGACTTCATGTTTGTAGAAGTGGCTGGTCAGTAAGTTAATTAGACACGACCAGAGGAACCGGGGCAAGGTGGGATGGTGGGGGGTTGTCAATTATTCCAAGAAAAATAAAATAATTACGGGATGACTTTGAAGGCTGTTGCGGTAAATACTTATGAATAGACAGTGTCTTACCTGTAGTAGACAACAATTAGAAGGATCTCAATTTGGAAAATCATGGAGGATTTTGCATAGGGAATTGAAGCTATCAAATACTTAAGTTTGGGCTCAATCAAGTTTGCATTTACACCATTTAAAAAAGCTCAAACCTCTGAAATATTATAGCCATTAAGGCAAATGCTATACTATTTAGACTTTTTGCATCAGATAATTATTCTGACTGAGTACACAGTTTACTGATGTTTCACATTTACATACACATTTTACCTGATATTACACCCTGATATTGCAGAGGACCATATTGCAACCATATCCAAAATAATTTAACAAAGACAATCTTCAGTGTAGACATTAATCTCATGCAAAAATGACACTATTAAAAATGAAGCGCTATCATTTATTTTTAGGTGTGATTTGTTTTAGATTGCAGAAATATACTCTTCGATGGGTCCTTCTCTGCATAGTTAACCTTATTCCTCAAAATGAAATATCTCTGACTGCTGTCTACTGCATGTAAGATACTCACTGCTCCTGCTTAAAAAAAATCTAAACTGTCCTTTTAAAGCCACTATGATTACAGAAATTGATTTTAAATCATAAATCATAAATATTATGTAGCAAGAAAACACTACTGTCCATGTTTGTCCAGGTCATGTTTGTTAATGAGAAATGGTTCTCAGATATTTTACCTGGTAAAATAAATGTCAAATAAAAAATAAATGAATAAATAAAAAAATACTATCTCGCTTGGTTAATCTTGAATAATAGAAAAAACATTACCAGAGAATAATTAGGTAAATGAACTACAAAAGTCGAAGAGAAGGGCATATGGACTGTTATTATATGATTTGAACCTCTGACGATAAGGGGGTTGCACATTATGGGGACATTTGGTGTTTATGGAGCCTTTTTTTTTTTTTAGGCGACCACTGACCTTTAGATGTCACTGTTACCATTAATGATGAAATAAACAGATGGCGTCATGGCCTCAGCTTTTGGCCACAGTGCCCTGGGATTGAAGGAGCCGATGAGTCATTAGATTCATTCTCCAGAGATTCAGTCCATGCTTAAAGAAGAAAAATAAAGCTCTTTCAGAAAGTGCATTCAGATTAAACTATAAAATTAATATGATGACCCAAAATGATACGATGATGAAAACAGTTAGTTAAATAGATTTATCCTTGTGTGTTATTGGGCCGCAGTTGATCTCAGCTGACATTCTAACTCAATTAAAGAAATTTATTTCCTTCCTCAGCTTCTATCCCATATGACAAACACACTGTAAAATACACAACACATACTCAAGCAGGCGATACTCCTTTTACAGAGACATGATCATAAAAATAAAAAAAATACCCACACATTTTTGGTTACATTTTTACCTTAATACAATTTTTGAAGTACTTTTTTATGGCTCCTGTGTAAAACTGACAATCAAATGTGGTAAACTACTTCCCTCTTTTTTTTTTTTTCCATTCTCCATATCATGGAAAGGCTGTGAGCAGACACAATGCCTCTCTTTTCATTTTTATTGTTCATATTTTGATTTAATTTGTAAAATTTTATAATCTTAGACACGAGAATTAACTAAATATGCAAAGTGCAATTGATTACATCTTGGTGCCTAATGTAGGAAAATGAAGCTTTGAAATTTTAAATTTTTAAGAATTTTGGTAAGAAAAAATAGATTAAATACAGCAAGTCTGTTAAATAAAACTTCAAGGGCAATTAAAAAAGACAGGAGACAGAACTGGAAGTGGCAGAGCTAAAGATGTTGAGGTTCTCCTTATGAGGGACGAGGATTGACAGGATTAGGAATGAGGTCATCAGAGATACAGCACAGGTTGAACGACTGGGAGATAGAGAGGCCAGACTGAGATGGTTTGGACATGTGCAGAGGAGGGACAATGGGTATATTGGTAGAAGGACGTTAGAGATGCAGCTGCCAGGAAAAAGACAAAGAGGAGATATATAGTTGAAATAAGAGAAGATGTGGAGGTAGTTGGAGTGAGGACAGAGTTCAGTGGAGGAGGAGGACTCACTGTGCCAACCCCTGAAGAGGGAACAGCCAAAAGAAAAACACGGTCAGTCTGAAACCTACTAAGTTGTTATTTTAATGTGTAGGTGTAATGAACAGTATTATTATTATCAACTGATAGTTTTAGTCTTGTAGCGCTATTTCTTCTTGCCATTTCATGCTCATGTGCTTTCCAACTCCACAGTAATAATCACACTCTCTGCACAGAACGAGCACATAGCTGCAACAGTGTGCTTATTTTGGTTAATGTCTGACACATTAATGATATGGCACCAACCGACAGATGATTGCTACACAATCGATGTTCTTATGGCAGTGTAAACACAAAGAAAAAGAGAGAGACATAGTTCATATGGCTTCTTTGTATATCTTTTTTTGGATAATTGCATTGCTAATTGAGCAAATAAAATGGGAAAGAAAATCAGGAGCAGGTCATTTTGCATATCATTCATTTTACACATACCTCTGTTTCATTGTAATTACTTTTTAACACATTCTTTGGTTACTTTTGCTACGTGTATTTGCTTTGCTCAGCAGCTGTGCTCTTTTCACTGACTGTTTTCCATTAGTTGATGGCCACTTTGCTGTCTATTTTCTTTTCACAAAATTGTCTTTGCACACATTTTATTCAAGTGGTTAAATCTTTTTTTTTTTTTTTACTGTAGCCACTTTTTACAGTTTATGACCCTCACCTGTTATTGATTGTTGCTTTGTTATTGATGCATTTAAGGGGGCACCTATTTATTATTTAGTGAGATTAGCTTAATGTAATTCAGCTGTTGTTGGTGGTGTTTTCTATCAATAACCACCTTATTGCAGGATAAGCATGGAGAAGTCAGTTCCTTGGAGGGGCTGTTTTCCAGCAGCTGTCTGCAGTGACTCCTGATTATCCACATCATACTTAAGGCTGAGCTGAACCACCATTCTATGATGGATAGTTAAACGTCACACGGTGATCACTAAAGTTACAAAGTCTTGAGTAATGCTTCATGTTTTTTGAAAAAAAAAAAAAAAACCTTAATGATAGATAACTTGCCTGTATTTCCTCCTAGAATCCTCCAAGTGCTTTCTTGGACTTCTTGTCAAAACTTCTGTGAAAGAGTCCATCACCTCCGTCAACATTCCTCCTAAGGAACGATGGGAGAAGATGGGGGAAGTCAGCTCAGATTGTCACTTGCCTGCCTGTCCACTCTCTCTCTTCCTCTCTCTCTCTTCATCCTGAAAATGCCACTCACTTTCCTGAACACTAGATCTTCAAAAGATTCTTATCATCTCCCTGGACTCTGGAATCATGACCCCTCCTCATGATGAGAGTTAAAAGAAAGAGTCAAGTAAAAAGAAGAACTAAATTTACCGTCAAGGTTAACGCAATGATAACAAATTACTTTAAGATTTCTAACACCTATCCCATTCCCCCTCTGCAGATACATACTTACCTGGTTTCTGGTTGTTTTCAAAACAAAACTTTGTTTATCTACCTCTGCTTCCAGTGGATCTTTTCATCTTAGTAATCTGAACCCTGGGTTTAATAATATTGTAAATAATGACAATTTCCTCCCCAAAATTGATCAAATTTTCATTTTCCACATGATATCCAGCTCTGTAACTTGTCAAAGTGTCCTTGACCAAAATACAGTATCCAGCACCCTACCTCCCACACACACACCCACCCACACACCATTGTCTCTGATACGCTTAACGACATACAAGTGAGAATAAAAAGTGTTGTGTGTATATAAAGTGAAAATATAAGATAGAAAACGCTGCATGGATGTGTGTATGAATGCGAAACACATTGTAAAGCTTTTTGTGGAGTCTGGGTGAGGTTAAAAAGGTGCTATATACGTGTGGACCATTTATCAGAGTGACATTATTATCCTACAATGGTGCTGTTTTATTAATTCTTACTGAACCACCGCAGAATAGTTTGGCAAGTCATTGTGTACAGTATGCAAGCATATTTTTTTTTACAATAAAAGCCCTGTGCAGAAAGTTTTCAGTATGTAGTTAGAGTCTAATATAGTAACTTTAGCACCTTGTTTGTAACATAAAGTTTAGCCTATTTAATACTTTTTTTTTCCAACATTGTGCCTTTCAGTGAAGTCCCTCTCTCTCTCTTTCTCTCTTGCTCTGTGAAAGACAAATGTAAAGCATTGTTAACATTTTTCTGGCTAATTTTGGAGAGGATTACAAACAACATGATGAGTTTGTCACTCATTGAAGATACAGGTTTTCACACAAATGCACAGAAATATGAAAACAAAAAGGCAGGTGTGTATGTGCACTCTAACACATTTTGTTGCCAATCAATAAAATTAGGCATTGTAAAAGAAACACAATAGGAAAAATGAGGATTAAAATCACATACCTGCTTCTGATAAACAGTTGCCTCTAATAAAAAAGGCTGGTAATCCAAGCAATTGATGTAAATAAAAGCCTTGGACTTCAACAAAAGAAGTCAGCAGTATTTTGAAAATGGGGATTCTTACATTTACTTGGATGTTTATTTTACTGGAGGCAGTTTGAACCAAATATATTTCAGGCTGTCTCATCAACCTCACTACACTTAGATGCGTATGTTTCAGGTCTTCACCATCACAATGCTTCTCAAAGAAAGAAATTGGTTTTCATTTTTAGCTTATTTTACAGTACATTTCAATATCAGGTCATTAAAGGAATTTGAAAGAATTTCAGTGTCAAAATACTACTAACTACCAACTACTATTATGATGAAAATTGTGGACAATGCACATGAGATCTCCTTTGTCTTTTAAATTTAAGTTTTAGAAAATAACTTTATTAGAAATGATGACCAGATAAAACAGGAGGGTATTTTTTTTCCTACAACACAAACAGATTTATAACTACATTCATATTCTAAGTATTCTGGAAACAAAAATAGTGGTAGTGGTAGGAAGTGGAAGAGAGGTTGTCTTCAATTGGAGGATTGATTCCTAGCCTCTTTAGCTCGCTGAAGTGTCCTTGGTCAAATCAACCTCCCCACTGTCCCATTCCATCCATCCATCCATCCATCCATCCATCCATCCATCCATCCATCCATCCATCCATCCATCCATTCATCCATCCATCCATCTCCACTTATTCGTGTTTAAGTTGCAGGAGAAAAAAGTCCAGAAGGGAAAACCAGACCCTCTCTCCAGGGACACTGTCTCTCTTCTTGGAGGAAACCAAGGCATTTCCAGGCCAGAGAAAAATAAAATTTTAGTTACCCGAGGTCTCTTTCCAGTGGGATCTGAATCAGTTGCATGAACCACAACTGACTCCTATCTATGTAAAGGAGCAGCATCTCTGCTCCAAGCTCCCCCCAGATGACGGGGCGTCTCCCCTCATCTTTAAGGCTGAACCCAGCCACCCGACAGAAGAGGCTCATTTTATCTGTTTGTATCCAGAATTAAGTTCTTTCAGTTGTGATCCACACCTCAAGAACATAGATGAGGGCTGATTGACCAGTAAATCAAGAGCTTCACCTTTCAGCTCAGCTTTTTCTTCACCACAACAGACTTGAGCAATGCCTTCATTAATGTGAACAAGGCTCCGATCCATCAATGCTTCTTCCACTTCATCCTACCATCACTTAATGTTATGACCCGGCTCATCCAGTGAAAACGGGAAGTAACATTAAACCAGATGGAATTGGTTTTGAAAAGAAAAGGTGATTTATTGTTCAGTCTTTTCAGTTTTAAACAAAAAGGAGAACAAAAGGAGGGTACTATTAACAGTACTAATTACCATTAGTTAGGATTTCCAAATATAACATCTAACAAAATGCAGTCTAACAATAAAACAAACATTTAAGTCAAACACTTAAAGTTTAACTAGCATTTAAGCCAAAACTCTATGTAACAAAGTTATAGAACTTAAAATAACAAAAATCCAAACTCAAAAGCTTTTAGTCACAAACCTAATTAACAAAAACAAATGTTTCTATGAATAAGACTTCTGAGCCTGTCTTCAGAAACTTATAAAGGTGTTTACAGTCAGCACAACAAGAAAAGCCTCAAATTAAACACTTGGTCACAAATAAACCTGGCATTAACAACTAGTTTAAATTAACAAACATTTTAACAGCAACTAACAAACCAAGTTCAAACATTTCACAAGACACCCACACAAAGAGGCAAGCTGCTCAGATTAAATCACAGCCACCCCCATTGACAGGAGAGCTGGATTTAAACAGAGGCCAGCCAATCCAAGATGTAGAACCACATAACAGGTCCAGCAAATCAGCAACCTGCAACTGCACAGCATTATACAAACCAAATGGCCTCAGGTTATTATGCTTGAGAACAAAACACCCAAATATTTGAAATCTTCGCTTGAGGCACGACTCATCCCCAACCCAGAGGGAGCATTCCATCTTTTCCTGATATTCATATTGATATATATATATATATATATATATATATATATATATATATATATATATATATATATATATATATAAGTGAGAATATTATAGTGCTGTATAAAGAGTGTAAAATATATAACAGAAATCAATGGAAGAGTGTATGTGTGTTTGTGTGTTAATGACTGAATGAGGAACAAGCACTTTGCAGAATCTGGATGAGCTTAAAAAAGTGCTATTTGGGTGTAGACCATTTTGTGGACCACATGGTTTACTTAAAATACTTTGTCCCATGAGAATACAAATCAGGAGGTATGGCTTAAATTCACATTATTGTTGTTTTATGTATGACTGGTAGATAGTGTCATTTAATCTTTGCTTTCCCTTTTTGGACTTTTTGTGATTATTTCAACACTGGTGTCTCTATTGATTGTTCAGAAGCCTAACTGAAACTGCATGTCCCCTAAATACAGTAAATGATTTGTGTTCAACATCCTATACATAGACTCAGTTACATGAGTATTTATTTAACATATTTCCTGCATACAATCATGTTTTGTCTCTAAAATCATTTTCTGCCATTTTTCTGTAGTCATTCTTTCACATCCAAACTATAGACTCTATCATTTCTCTTGCTGCTGACTGCTCATGTAATCAGTATTGTGTGCTTGATGATAGATTGTGCTTTAAAGCTCTGTCTGATGAAGAATAGTTTGGCCCAAAACAACATATTAATAGTGCACTGAATAAGGTAAAAATGCAGCCCTGCAGTGTGCATTAAGTTTGTTTTTGTCTTAAGATTTATGTCTTTTGGAAACCAAGTTTTCTTTGAGTCACTTAGCTGCTCACAGTGGGCTTACTAATGGTACATTTGGCCACAAGTGCCTCTGCTTTTGAATGCCACTGTATATTTGTCAAAGTAAGGACCCATTGTGATGAAAGCACATAGAGGAAAGAAATACTTATCCCTAAATCGTAGACACAAGTATCACATCAATAAACCTAAAATGTTTATCCAGCAGTACAATAATTCAAAATAAAATTTGACACCAAAGACATGAATTTAAACAAGAACTTCAGGAAACACAAGGTGAAACTTACAATTTGGCTGTGACAGGCCACTGACTTCATCATAAAGATAGATTTTAAAACTACTTTGTGTGCCAAACTGTGTGTAAAATAACAACAACAGCAACACAAACATTAAACTTGAAGTGATCTGCAAAAAAAAAAGAATGAAATTATCATAAAAATGTTACAGTTGTTTATAAAAAAAAATGTTACAGGCTGCAATATCTACAAACCATTTTGCGAAATGGTTATGGACTATTGCTGGTAAAAAAAGAAATAGGTGGAAGACAACAATGAAGAAACTACTATTAATTTGTATGTAAATTGGACACAAAAATGCTCAGGGTAACTGTTTGAATGTTACACTTTAACATCAGTTACTGTATTATTTATTTTTTTATATTTGCGTCAATAAAACAATGTTGCTCCTTAAAATGATATGAAAGTGGAAACAGCACGACCATTAACATAAACCTATAGTACACACTGAGGACATTTATGTAATCTAGAAGTGAATAAATTAGCCTGGTATTAGATGATAAATGAGTGTTAATGAATAACCGTTGAAGCACAGCAGATATGCAGTCTACATTCACTCAAATGTGACAGCCAATACAAGATGCTCACTTCCTGTAATTCGCCCTTAGCCTTTTGCATTCATAAGCAATTAATACTCATCATTTTGAAAAGAGTTGATAAACAAAGTCAGATAAAAGACTTCATAGTAAAATGAAATTATTAATTATGTGTTAATTATAGAACATATCAAGAAAGAAATAAAAGACTAAACTGTTGATATAACAGAAGAAAAACAACCGCACCCTGAAGTAATCATCTCACTCTTTGATTCTTAATTCACCAATGCACCATGGTGACATTAAGATGTGGCTTACAGGAGTGTCTGTTATAACTCTCAAAGTAAAGATCATGTCTCTGTGTTTTATTAGATTTGTTTATAAGAAAATTACCTTGAATATTCTTAAAACCAAAAAGCATCTTAATAAATGATTTTGTTCTTTGCACAGCTGGATGTTGACCCTACAAGGCTAGAAAGGCTTTAATGATTGGTAAAGCTGACAAATTTCTATGAAAAAAATAAACACAACATTCTGTTTGGCTGTGTGTTTATTGATCACTAAGGCTGAATCCCTTTTTCAAGCCTTACCCCTACAGGTACCCTGATACATACCCTGACCGCTTGGCTTTAAGTCTCAAAGTGTAAAATATTTCACCTTGAAATAAAACTCCTTTCAAAAAAAAAAATAAATCTATTGTTGCTTATTCTTCTAAACCCATTACATTGGGGTATCTTCTGGGATTAATTTACAGCTATGATTACACCAAATTTAGGCTCAATATCTGTAACATTGACTAAGTTATAGTGATTTTTGTGTGTTGGTTACTGTCAATTAGCTTTAGAGGGCATCCTAAATTGGAGAGATTCCAAAAGTTAATCACATGTAGATGTACATCCAGTAATCATTTTCTGGGACTTTCATTTTAATTCATGAAGAGGTTTATGAGATATATTTGAACAGACAGACAGTGTTAACGCCAACAGTTATGTCTAATGCTTTAAGTAAAAATATTGTACAATGTGCAATGCTCAAAATATATAATGGGTATTGTGCTCAACTACTACCACATCAAATTTAGCTCAATATATGTAAAACTGACTGAGCTTTAGCCATTTTTCTGTTTTGTAGGCCCATTTGACTGCGGTGGCCTTGTTGATTTGGTTGACTTCAAATTTTATTCAGTTGTACATGTAACCCAGTGATTGTTTTCTGAAAGTTTCTTTTAAATCTTTCCTGTGTTTCATAAGATATTTTGCTAGCAAACAGAAAAAGGTTGACTCTAATAGTTAATGGCAAAGTTTTAAAAACAAATCTTGGTCAATCAGTTATTGCTTACAATGTTGGTGATACCTCACAGCTTGTGCCACATCAAATTTGAGTTTAATTTAAGTAAAAGTGGCTAAGGTAGAGCAAGTTTTGTGTTTGCAAAGTTTTGATGGCCATCTTGAATTGGGTTGACACCAAAAGTTAATCAGTTGTAGATTTGCATCCAGTCATTGATGTTTAATAGTGTATTCAAATCTGTCCAATTGTTCAAGATATATCTTGTCTGTATTTAACAGGTGTTAAACACAAAAGTATTACCTAACAAAGTCTTTACTGATACATGTGCACACTAACCTCAACAAAGCCTAAAGATATGCACAAAAATGAATGTCTCTTTTTGTCCAAGTCTAATCCTTCTCTATTTCTACATCAGTGACTTTTTATTTAAAGTGAGATGTGATCTTTACAGGAATAAATTAGGTTTCCTACAAAGTCTGAGAAGAATAAAACAGAACTTATTTGACCACCCTTTTTGGAAACAGAGTTACTAAAAAGTTGAGAAACTGAAGTTGAAGCAGCATACCAATTGGAAAAAAGATAAATAACCACATCTTGTCTGCACTTGTAATGGTTTTCCACAGGCGTTGCTTCTGAAATTTAATCAGACCACTAGAGATGGATCAAAGAAAGGAACAAAATGTGTAAAGCTGAGGAAACATTTAAATAAAAGCCTTTTCAGTTTTCTTCTTTCAAGCAGGTTATATAAATTCAACTAATGCAATTAGTGAAACAACAAAAAACGTTTTAAACAACAATGTACCTGTAATTAACCATCTTTCCACTGGCTGCATTCTTCAGACAAACGACATGTAAAACAAACAACCGAAAATATTTAACCAATTTCATTTCAGTACATCTACAAGTATCTTAAACTTGCTTTCAAACATTGTCACAGTTGTATGCCAGATCTAAGCTGTATTTACGTTTGCTGCAGGCAGCAACAGAATCAGCTTACAGACTTGAAACTTCAGAGCTGCAGATTATTCTTTTCTGTGTCTGGAGCCCAACAGAGCACTGGTATAACAAAGATCTTCCAGTTACTGATAATTCTTATGAAAGGTCATCCCTAGTGCTTTTTTATTTCCATTATAAAATCTTCTACAGCATTTTACATTTACTGAGCAACCGTCCAACCATGCCTAGAGAGTTGTGATCAAACATACCCATACAACTAAACAGTCTTTCTATTAGCACAGGCTGATGGAAAGCTGTGATCAGGAGATGCTCCTGATGTTCTGTTCTAGACAAAAAGTAACATGTATGTAATAAAGAGAGCCACTCTTTAACCACAACAGCTAATAGGGACAGCTAATCCACAGCCAGAGAATGGGAAGTTTCTATGTTCAGGGTATGGATCATGTTCTAAACTCCTTTGATAAGGAGCAGAAAGAGACACAAAGTCTGTTTCTGTTTGTTGTGTTGTATTGTCCACCCAACTCCTAAGCACAGTTTGATATGATGTCGGATTTCTATTCTATTATATTCTACCTATGCCATTCCTATCTGTGTCCCACTCTGAATAAATTAATAAATACAATAAAAAATAATAATTATTTACATTTATGCATGTGTATTCTGGTCAATATCATCAGAAAACACATTTCCATTTTATGTTGATTAAACCCAGCTTTACTGGTTTATAAAGGCCCACAAAAACAAGTCAGTGAAGTCACAGCTCCATGCTGAAGACATAAAAACTTTAATGGCCTATGATATATTTTCTTTTCAAAGTCTGGTGAAACTGAGGCCATTGTTTTGTTTTTATTAAAAAAAAAACACATGCAGTTACTTTAGATGTCATTACCAGTGCAACTTTAAAAACCTTAAAGTAATTTTTTAATTAGGATTTGTCTTTTAACTAACATTAAACTAGTCTCTGGAGCAGGCTTCTTTCATCTTCCCTTTCATCTTCACACCATTGCCAAGCTCAAAAGCTTTTGGTTTCAAAGTTATCCCCAAAATTTTTCCATACCTTTGTTTCTTTTAGATTGGACTACTGTAATGGCATCTTAGCCAGGTACCCAATTAGTTCTCATAAAAACACTAGATAGTTTAAACTTTTTGGCAAGAATTTTTATTGACTCTACTGCAAGTTAAGAATATTTCTTCTGTGCTAGGCCTCGTCCACACAAAATCATTTCCCCATATTTACTTATTTATTTTTTTGTTTGTTTGTTTATAAAAATATCCATGTAAACATGCCACTGCTTCCCAAAATGTCTTCATTCACACGCAGCAACCCAAAATGACCCAAGCACAGTGGTACCTATGCCAGGTCAGTATATGGCATTGTAACAATGCCACGAAAATACATTAAAAACAACAACAACAACAAAAACAGAAAACAAGGCATGCGGCACTCTCTCAAAGGTTGCACGCTGGATGCAGAATGTAAACATTCGGGTTGTAGGTTAGATTAGAGGTGGGGCTATGAAATCACTGTTTTCAAAATAAACACACAAAAAAGAATTCCTGTTTGGATAGTTCCTAAGCATTTTATTGGGGTTTTATGTAACATTTTAAACTGTATTTAAATTATTTTGTAATGCATACAGACCCTTGACTGAACAAAGTCTCCACATGAGAGAGCACATGAGTCATCTAAGCTGTAGGAGATGTTACAGTGGTTAAAAGTGTTTAGAGCAGTTCATGATATCTGAGGAGGGTTATGTGGCTGCTAAAGGCCTTTTCAGAAAGTACCAGAATCTGCTCGGTCCGCTGCCCTGATTGTACTGTCATAACAAAAAATTACTGCTGAACCAAAAGCAAAGGACGCTTCTTGGCAGATTTAAAGAGGGATTTCTATTAGATTCTGGTTGATGGTGAGTATATATATATGTGTAAAGTTATAAACAAGCTTAGAAAATTGAAGGTATGGCAGGTAAGACTGACAAGGGAAAATCTAAACATAAAAAGGACAGTTATGAAAATCAGTGACTAGAATATTTACTGTAAAGCCTCAGTATCACCACTATGAGGAGAGAAAAAATAATATACTGGAGCATGATTGGTGGACTGATGTGACTGCTCATAAGTAGCTGACAAACATGAGGTATCTGAGCCTTAGAAAAGCTACCCCTTGTTTTGTCTTCACATTCAAAAGGAATTACACAAAAAATAATGGGAAAGGGAAAAATGAGAAGCACATGGAAAGAAAACAAGTATCTATATCAAGTGCAGTCATAATTACACCATTTAAAATTGTACTCCTATTTAATAATCGTATTCCTAATTAATTACTGCCTCAATCTTGGTGTGACTGCCTTTTGTAACATAACATGTCCATACGTGTGCCAAGAGGGAGCAGATGAAAACCAAGACTTTAAAAATCTTGTCTTTGATCTTTGACAACATTCTAGGATTAAGCTTTTGATCGTTGTTGCATTGGTATGAGAAATGTTCCCTTGGTCCTTAGCAACACACCAGCCAATATGAGACAGACCAGATCATTTTTCTCAAAGAAAACAAATTTCTATATAAAATATTTGAGTATGTGTATGTTAAAACCAAACTGAATTGATGGTTTTTATGCAGACTGATATACATGCAGACATATAACACAAGATTATTCTCACTCTTCAAGAAGGATTTCAGATTACATCAGCTCCTGTTGCAGTTGTAGGATTTAACAGCCTTATAAAAACACGTCTGAGCCCTTCACATGGATAGACCCTCACGTCAATTTGTTCCCTTTATAAGGAGTCCAGCAAAGGCATCAACAGCGCAATCAAGTGGGAAGTGACAAGTTAGGGTAGTTTTACAGAAATTAAAAATCATATGGCATTTTGTTTCAATACATTATGATATTTATTGAAGTTAAAAAAAAAGAAGTTACATATATTTGATGTGATTTTGCACACTTAAACTTGCATACACAGTACAATCTATTTGTAAGAGGACTAGACAAATAATTATGAGACAACTTTGCAAATACTTAAATTTCTTTTCTCTTTGTCCAAGACTTTCATTGTTCTAGTGATTTTCTTCCCATATTCAGTAGTTTTTTTTAAGCTTTTTTTTTAAATTATCACTTACTAAAACATATATTTTCTCTTTGTTTCTGCAGAGGTAGGTCATTGCACTCTACCACATTATGCCTTAAAAAGGGTACTCAAGAACTTTTTCATTCACGCTTAGCAGGGGACATTCGTGTATGTGGGAACATTGTGGAAACCATGATGGTTCTGCCTCTACTGATCAAGACACATACTGTATTTCCTTGACAGACATAGCATGTGTCAGCTCCTTTCAGTTTGGGATTTGAATGCAGTTTGTCCAAAATATGCTGTTACAGAGCAACAGAAGAGGTGATGCTTTTTCTCATTTCAGAGGATTTTTCCCTGGACTTGTAAGAATAATGGCTCACTCATATTCTGTATGTAGTACATGAAGGAACAGATGTTGCGGTGCATTTCTATTTCAGTATTTTTTAAGATTACACAGCTTGTCTTTTGTCACACTTACAACAGCTCTCAGTTGTAGGTTCACTCATTCACAAGGTCTATAGGTGCTGAAAAAACCTCCTTGGCCCCTTCATGTCCAAAGTGCCCTTTCAAAAGCCTTTTTCACAGTATGTACTGTATTTATTATTTTTATTTGTCGTTTCTCTTATTCCAAAGATGTGTCCAGTTTTTGTTTAATAAACGTTTTGCTATAAACTGACCTGGCTGACATTAGTCAGGTAATGTCACTTGGTGACCTTTCCCCTGAGATCATTTGTGTTGCTCTGGAAGTTTTGCTTCATCCATGTTGTGGTTATTATTCTACTGGACAGTGGGATGCTGTAGACTGATACTCACTGACACTTACTGAAAACAACATAATATCTTGTGTAACTTTTATTCAACTTTAAAACAGAATTACCAGACTAAAGGTACTGTAATTGTAAATGTAATAGCTATATTAAATGTGCTTTGTTTTGCGTTTTATTCATGCCAATTTTTTTTTTACTCAAATTCATTGACTAATTAAAGCTTATATTACATATATTTCTGTTTATTATTGCCAAACTAACACAATGTTAATATATTTTTTGTTTCAAAAACATAAAATTGCATTGCACTTTGAACTTGAAGAAGCTCACAAAAAAATGTCATCCCAAATTGAGCCATTTTGCCTTTCTTAGTTTTCTTTGACAGCATATTTTCTTAATTTTCAGAATAAACAAAGAGGAGGCATACCTGGGCCGTGACATTTTGCATCTAAAGTCGTTATTGATTTTTCTGAGAAAGCTGCTGCAAATGTATTATCTGGATAAAGTGATATGGCTGCTGTAATGTACAAAGTTCTGCACTTAAGCATTTTTTTTGTAGGCTTAAATAGCAGTTAACTGAGCTGGACACTATAAACACTATGCTTTCAACTACTCTCTTTATATATATGCACTTTAAAAATACATATCATACCTGTGATCACACTGAAGTGAATATGTAACAATGTAGTTGTAGTAGAAGTGGAGCAATAAGCTTTTATTATTTTTTTTTTGTCCTAAGTCATCATTAGGTAAAACTTTAAATAGAAATAGTAGAAACTGAAGTTACTGAAAATGTTAAAAAAAAAAAAAATTACAGAAATAATACTTAATCATTTTAAAGTTGAGGTATAAATCAGTCAATTTGCCTGAACTGTTTTAGCATGCAGCCTTAAGTAGTTGCGAACACTTGACCGCCCAATTTCCAACTTTGACAAGTTTATTGACATTGTAAAAGTCATATAGGCCTATACCGTATTTAGACAGTTCACCAAATATAACTATTTGAGATTCATTTTAAAATCCAATTATTCTACAATTTAAAGCTTTTTTTTAAAATAAAAAACCATAATTTTGAAAACTTCCAGGAATTTACTGGTAAAAGCCATGAATTGAGGATTGCCATCAGAGACAAGTGATAACTAGACGGATAGGTGTTCTGATTGGTCTTCAAAACAGTATAAGGAGTTGGTAATCTTAAATGACTCAATAAAATAGTTTTGAGTTTATTGGTTAACCAATCAAATAACATATGACTCCAATGACTTTTTTGGTGTGACTGTCCCAACAACGAGTCATAATCTCCAAACTCAAAGTCAGAACTGAAGAGACCTTTTGGATGAGAAGTAAACTGTCTTCAAGAAACATGAAAGGAAGTGTAGTTGCCTTCTATTCAGACACTGTGACCTGAATGACCAGGAATTCTCACAGAGTAGGTGGAAAATGTCAGAGTAACATCCATGTGAATGTCATGATGCAGGTTTGCCCAACAGAACAATGCACAGTAACAAGCTGAGCCTTGTAACTCACTTCAGCTGCCAGAGGTCATAATTTTACAGCTGAATGTTTTACACTCAGAGACATGTTGATACTGTACAATCAGCTTGTCTCAAAGTGTTTTATATGAACTGCCAAGGTTTCCTGGTGCAATGTAGATTTTGGATCAGAATAATGTGTATTTTGCATACAAGCTGAAATTGTCTGAGCACATCTGGAGTAGCACTCAAAAACAGCTGGAAACAATACATCAATTTTGTTTTTGTTTTGATTTGTTAGAACATTTACATAATTGTTCATTTTCTCCACAGAGTTGAATTAAAATTCACCTTTTCAAACCAAAACCAGAGCACAGCACTACGTTTTTGGTAATAAATTCAAATTTCCAACATAAAAATTGATAGTAACAAGGTATTGTTGGCCTGCAAAATAACATTTCATGGGAGGGATTTACTGGTTAATGTAGCGAATCAAATAAAGAAACATATATTTGCTAAAAAGCCATTTTAAGACAGAAGTCAAGTGCTAATTAACTTGTCTGAATCAGCATAATGAAAGTATTGTTTTTATGTCTCCAAGTTTCTCTAAAAGCAGACTATGGGAATTGAGGATATTTCTTTTTTTCCTTCTTCATAGTTACTGGAGACAAAATTGAATTTCTTTGAATAAATCACATTTTTCTTACTGTCCCTTTAGTTACCTAACAACACTTTTGTCTGTTGTACTGATCACAAAGAAACACATGATATCTTTTCTTCCAAGGAAATTCCAAGGACTTTTATTTTCTGTGCCTGCAGAGCTGAAAACGAACAGCTAAAATTCTAAAGAAGGTTGTAAATGATGTGTCATCCAGTCTTGCATGTATGACAAATTTTGCAAACACTGTGACTTCTTTCATCACTTTCACAGGTGGACTGAATGAAGCTGTAAGGAATGGTAAAATCCTGGTTATATTAGTCAAATAGTAATTCTGTTATATCACATCTCTATTTCATTTTCAATGTTTTGACACTATTGGACAGCTCCAAGCTTTAAATTGAACTTCAAGTCTTCACAAGCTAGATTCTTAAATTAGTCCATCTGGCTTGAGCTGCAAGACAAGATTATTGATTCAATAAAGTTGAAGACTTTTTATTGTTATGTATTAGTTTTTAGAGTAAATTGTTATCATATAAATTATTAACGCAGTAGTTAGCACTTGTCAGGATTTTTTTTTGTTTGAGTAACTTTAGTTCTTGTGTGTCGGGTTTTATTTTATCTTGTACTAATATAGCTTTATTTTGAGTCTTGTGATTTTGGTGTTTTGTCCTTTCTCTGTTGTATAATTTGCTCTTTGTCCCCTTTGTGTCCCTTGTCATATTCACCTGTACTCAGCTCAGTATCTGTCAGCCTGCCACACCCATCTGCACATGTTCCAAGTTTCCACTTACTAATCACCCTCTGCCTTTAAAACCTGGCCATCTTCTTCTCATACCCACTGGTTCATTGCTGCATACATGCGCAGCCCGGATTTCCTTGTGACAGTGTTCTCTTGTACCCTGTATTCTGTAATTGTTCGTTTGTTTGTTAGTTTTTGCTGCTATGTCAGCAATTTTGTTTTTGTTATTTTACAAAAATAAATTTGGACACAAAAATAAATTTTTGCATAACACCTTTCACAGCAACTCTTAATAAATATGGGTTGTTCTGTTTCCTAGTTTAAATTTCTTGAAAGTCTGAATATTTTTTTATTTTTGTTTTAATCTAGCCTCATGCTCAATGACAGCTGTCATTGTCATTTCCAGGGAATGTGTTTGCACAGAATTTATTAAAAGATAAAAATGCTTGTAAGTGGTACCAGGGATAACGTTCTTCCATTGTTTTTGAGAGAAATGTTGCAAGAGACTGAATACCCTTGAGCTGGCAAATTTGAATACTATTTATTCATAAAAGCCTTTTTTAAAGGACTTTTCTATTCAAATAAAAAAAAAAAATGAAAGCATTATTACTTACACCAGTCAGCCATAGCTTTATTACCATCTTCCTAATGTTGGCTAGGGCTCACTACCAAAAGAAACTGATTGGAATATGAGTGTGTCTTAACCTGTCTTGTACTGGAACAACAATGACAAACAGAAATATCTACAGTTACAGATGGAAACTTACATTTATTCATTTATGGGCATAAATGCCATTTTATTTCTGGCAGTTTTTGGTTTGACTCTTCTTTTTCCAGCATGGAAAATTTGATTTTATTTAAACAAGAATTGGGTGCACAAGTTTGAATATATTGTGGATTTTATTAATACATTTTACAGGGTCAAAATTATACATATGGGCTCAAATGTATCATATGCATACAATACACTTACCTAAATGCTTTAAAAGTGATGGTGAAGGTTGCAGAATCTGTTTTAACTTGACAAGGTCAAGCCTATTAATTTCTTGTAAGTGATCATGATTGGCTGTTTCTCTTTGCCAACGGAAAGAAAAAATACATATTTTTGATAGGACTCATATCAATATTCACAGCTATAGAAAAAGTGCAAAGAACTCATTGGAGATCCAAGGTGAGCAAAGTGGTTAGGATGTTCAGGAACAACCCATTAGGCCCCAAGGCTCAAGCCTGCAGTGAACTGAAAACTGCTCGAGCATCTGTGTCACTGTCCACAGTAAGGCAACTTTATAACTTTTAAAAAGTGAACTAAGAGAAGACACACACCAAAAGAAACTGATTTGCAAATTGTACATTCGAAGGTCATTTTGAAAAGGTTAATATAGTTAAGAATTTGATAGGATGCACTATTAAAATTAATACCATTATCTATATTCAAAAAGCTTGAGTAAAGACATTACTGGAGGGATCAGTAGCCTAGGGTGCTAAAATGATGCTGTAAGAGAAGAGTTGCATCATTACTCTCATTAAAACCAAGTGTCTGTTCTCATTTGCTCGAGAGAAGCTGCCTAATACAATTAACCCTTTCTAGAGGAAGCTCATTTGAGGAGCATATGCCTTCGGGAAAATGTGAGACCATATGAATGAATCATAAATAAATTGTGTATGATGTTGCCACACTGTAAAATAGCACTTTACATAAATGCATGCTGTAAATTATACATGTATAAGGATTTTGTCCAACCTTTTATAAGACATTATGCATATAATTGTTGTATGTTTCCAACAAATCAGCAAAGTTGTAACCAAAACAAATTTGGAATGTGGTTCTACAGATAAGCATCTGTGACACAAACCCTGTAAATCATAGATGGGGACAGACTAAAGCCACTGGATATCAAATCAACCTAACACAGCATAGAGATTTGCTTTGTGACAAGTTCATCATACACTAGCTGGGCTTTTTTTCTCCAAGATAATTTAACAAACCCTAAAATCTTTCCAAGAGTTAATGGGTACTGCAATGGTGGTTCTAATGTTATTTTGTTAACCCAGACTTTTTTATTTTAATTTCTTTTAGACTCTTTATCTGTGTGTGTGTGTGTATATGAAAATTATTTTTTCACTTATACTTCTTTAACTCAAAATTTATTGATTGCCACAATAAAGTTATGAGAGGAAAGACAAATAAACTCTGCTCATAACAAAAACACAGTGAAATAATGGAGTGCAGAATATGGAAATATACAAGTAACACAGGAGAGGAATGCTCCAGAAAAATTCTAGATGTGTGAATCCATAAGTTAAAACCTTTGTTTTTCAGATCGTGACAAGGAGCTTTGAAACCCTTCCTTCTGTATTTGAGAGGTTTATTTAGCTCTGACAGTGTCATAACATCCAAATCACTTCAATGACACATTCAAAAGAATATAGCATTTATTAAAAATGCTCTGAAGCAATTAGAGCTCATTGTGGAAAGAAGGATGCTTCACAAGTTGCTTAACATAATGGGAAAACCCTCAGACGTTCAGTAAAATACCCTGATAAACTAACAAAGTTTGGCAGGATTGAGGACCAATACAAATGTTGATTACTGCATAAAATGTTTTTGTTTATTTATTTTTTCCTCTTTTTAACAATAGCTCCATAAACCAAGACAGGGGATTAACAAAGAAAAAACCTACTTGGTGCTAGATCTTTATCTCCCACCACTTAAGGTGAAGGTGGAGCCATAATGTTTTTGTTTTTACCATTAGCACAGTATCTCATAAACCATAGTGGAGGAATGTGAATGAAATTCTTCGAAAGTAATCATTGGATAAACATCTACAGCTGATTAACTTTTGGAGTAAGTCCAATTCAAGATGGCCACCATAGTTATTAGACCATTAGTCACCATAAAACAGTTCTAGCTTAATCAGTTTTACAAATATTTAGTTTAATTTTGTGTGGTAGTTGCTGACAGTCATCTTCATATTATATTATGAGTGCTATCTCATAGTATTGCATAAGACTGAACATACCAGAATGACTATAACTCTGTTCTATCTCAGTGTACGATTGATTCAGTTGAAAACTCAATCAAAGTTGTTGGGTAAAATGCATTCTTTCAAGGAATGCTAAGTCTTTATTATTATTTATTTATTTTTATAGTTCTGTACCCTCTGCACATGTTCGCCCTTCCTGTTCTGGTTTTGTCTTGTCTTAACTTGGGTCACGCATGGAAAGCTAACACGAGAGTTCATCCGAAACTAAAAATAGTCATGTATTTCTAATTGTTTAGTGTTTGGTGACTGAGTTGGGCACATTAGCACTTCAGTATATATTGATGATGTCACACAAGATAAGACGAGAGGAGGAAAGGAGAACTAAAAAGGTTTGGAGTCCAATGTATTCTAATTTTACATCTAATAGCTGCCTCAATCAGCCAGCCTTAAATGAATAGTTCTTATATGAATAGCACTCTTACAAGAAAGAACATACAGTATGACTTGTGTGCAGTGCAAAAGCAAATGTCACAATAATACAGTCATCTTTGTGGTTATTTTAATGAGCTAGTTTTAAGATTAACCTCCTTCACTGCTTTCAATAAATATAGACGTCATAGAAATTAAATCAGCCAGCACTGCATGATGTTCTTATTGTTTGTCTTGCTACTTTGAAATAAATGGGTTTGGACCATTTGAGTTGTTTGAACTGCTTTTCTTTGCAACTTTGATAAAAAAAAAGTCTGGTCTCCCTTGCATTTACTGTACATAGCATAACCCATCCAAAAGATTTAAATCCTTACTACAAGCAGCAGGAACAAAATCAAATAATGGATTGAACAATGGGGCAAAATAGGAAGCCGAGCAAGCCTAATACCATAAAAAATCTTTCTTTTTAACTTCAGTTTCAATATAAACTGCAAAGCTTCAATAGTGCTTTGTTTTTTTTTTGTTTGTTTTTTTTTTTTTACTGTAACAATATGTATTAAATCTACCCTCACTCTAGGGTTGTTTTCAGCAGAAAATAGGCTTTTTATATTGCAACCATTTTCATTCACTGTCATTTAGAGTTAAGTTACCTGAAAATTGCAATATGTATTACGACTGTGAGATGTATTCATGTAAATTATCCGACATGTTTGACAAATTAATGCCTAGCGTGATGTAGGAACTTTAAGCAGAATCCTTTGTTTCTTACATGACCTTGTGAACAGGTAATTAAATAACCCTTACATGTGTTTGCTCAGTAAGTGCAGATCAAATGAAAGCTTTTTGATGGCTCTTTGAACGGTCATTTACAGTGTAAAAGTCAAAGACAAACAGTGATGATGGCTCTTTGAAGCAGAGCCAAAAAATTGCTGCGTTAAGATGTTATATTAAAAATGTATGGCATGGCACAGGAAAAGGGCAAAAAAGACAATGTCCTACTTTTTATTATTTTTATTCTATTCTGTATTAGTTATCACCTGCTGCCAAAGGCAAAGAAAAGATAATGGCTTAGTCTGTGTTTGTGTGTGAGCGTTTGTGTGTATGTAAGTGGTCGTTTGTTGTTTGTTTGCTTGTTGAGTTAGCAATACACACATGAACCACTGGACAGGTTTTATGAAACTCTTAGAAAGCAATAATTTTATGGACATTTACATATGATTATCTTTTGGATTCAATCCAAATCAAGATGGCTGTCACAGCTAAGTGACCTTATCAAACACAAGAATGGCTCTATCTCAGTCAGTTTTACAGATATTGAGCTAAAATCTGGCATGTTAGTTGCTGAGACTCATACCCAACTTCTAATCTGAGAGTTAACCGACTGCATGAGGTGTCTTCTTAAAACTTTGCCATTGGAGTCAACTCTGTCTGTTAGCAAAATATTTAAAATCTCATTTGCAAAAGTGCCCTGGACAAGACCGTCAGCAGGTCAAAACAGTGCTAAAATTCACCATACACATATTTAGAAAACAAAGTTCACATCTCACAAGACAAGAAAGATTAATAAAACTATAGTATTAAAAAAAAGTGTCAGACAGTGTATGTAGAAAGTTTGTGCAGTATTCCTTATAATCAATGACAGAAATCAATAGTCAAAACATTCATGTTACAGTGATCTACAACATGTAAGATACTGACAGTTCATAACTTTCCACAGAACCACACTTCAAAAGATTTAAACTATCCCATTAAGTGCCAGTCAGTAAAAAAGAAAATTTATTATAAATTCAAATCCTAAATTGTTTCCATTAGTTTTTAAATGCAATTATGTCCTTACACTTGGACACTGAGGACATCTGAGAGAAGCAGACAAGGGGATATTGGTAAATAAAAGTTACAAGGTTTCTGCTTTGCACCTCCATAAAGTTGATTTAAAAGTAAACGACTCATACTGCTGTTTCATATCACACAGTAAACACATTGTCCATATTTTGTGTTGACAAAGCTTTGGAATCAAAATCAAAGAATGGAAACAGAGAAACTGCCAAGAGTAACCCAGTTGAAACTTTTTCAGGTATGTCATGTTTGTGCTTTAGCAACTGTATCATTTTTACTAATGTAGTTTATATTAAATTGCATACAAATCAAATAAACCCTTCATATTACTGTAGTACTGAAACTAACAAATTTTGCAACCTTTTTAAATTAGCAGATGCACCTGATGACTTTTATTTAAAATAGTTATTCATGCATTTTATGCCTTAAAATACATTATGTCGGCAATGCCTTGCATGGCTTAGCTAGTTAACATTCAAATGAGCCGTCTTTTAAACTAATTGATGACTTCCAGAAAGAAAATAGCAATTTGCTTTATGTTTTTTCATTGGACTAGCTATGCAATTTTTTTTTTTCTGATCAGTCTGACTTCACACCTAGGTGCATAAAGAAGATAAATAAATATATGTTACTTTTTTCAGTTAGCAATAATTTGTACTGTTGAATGTTGTCTTTGACAAACATTTAAGACACTTCAAACATTTTAAATAAACCTAATATATAAAACTTGAGCTGCAGAATTTTTATGGTAATGGTAACATAAATATTCACTTGGATCCTTATGTTTGATGAAAACATAAAAAAGCCTCACTTCTTGAAAGAAAAAAAAATGCTGTCTATCCATCATCTTCTGATACTTATCTGGGACCAGGAAATAACTTCAGCAGAAATTCTAAGACCTTGGTCTTCCCTAAAACCTCCTGGTGGGACATTTCCAAAACCAATCATTAAGCATCCAAAAAGCATTCTTGCCTTGTGCTTAAACCACTTCAAAGTGAACACAACCACATATAAGCAAATTAAATGTTGAAATGAAATGAATTATTATTTTTTTTATGATTAACTAGTAAGTAGAGCCATCTTTAGAAGCAAAAACCTATATGAACTTATCTGTCTATCACATCTTTTTGGAGAAATCTTGCCTCATTTCTTTGACAACATTGCTTCTGCTCATGGTGCTTTACAGGCGATTATTTATGCATAATCCTCCGAAGGACTTACATAAAGAAAGCTCATTTTTTTGTTAAAGTAATTACTGTATATATGGTATGTCTAGTGTTGTTCATCCAAGGTTGCTTTTACCTAATTAAACAAGAGGGAGAAAAAAAACAGGTATAACGACCAGCTATTTTTATCCCCTTTTACTTTAAACGTGTATTTACTTTTAACCAAAAACAGAAAATAAAATAACATAAATTAGTCTTACAGATAAACAAGTGTGGAAAAAGAAAACAAATGTACTAGATTGCTCACTTTTTAATTGTAATACTTCACACATATAATTTGTATTCATTGGCCTAATGCCAAATTTGGACTAGTTTATGTCAGAGGATAAAGCTGGAGTGAAGCAGTTTGGCCCCTGTGCTGAAATTGCCACACTGCCCAGTTCTGATCCTGAAGGCTTGGCACACAGCAGAGAATAGATAGAGGCACTAACAAAGCCAGATTTCAAGTGGTCCCTCCTCCCCAGTATTCTCTGCACTGTCAGAGCTAATTATCTGAAAACATTCCATTATCTGAACTATAATTACATTTTCTTACTTACTGGCCTCTGTTACAATGTGCATCCCTAAGCATAGCATACTGCACTTACTGGCATGTGAGAGGATACAGGATAAACTGCTGGGAGCCATAGCGATGAGAAGGACATACAAAGTAGTCACTGAAAGGCATCCGCCAACTTAAGTTACAGTTAACACACCTTCAAGCACCTTTTAGGTAATAGCTATGGTGACCCTTTGACTTTTAATCTACAACCACAAAAAGTCCAACTCAGCCAGCCCTTTGATCTAAGACCAAGTATTCTTGAAAACGTGATAACATTCACAGCCCAAAACATACATTGTGTTTAAATTAGAAGTGCTTACCTGTTGATGAACCACATGAGGGCACGAACCAGTTTAACTAACCAAATTTTAATCAGCAGTTTCAGAAATGGACTGACATAGTATCTCACAGGGTTGTTACTGTTGGAGATTAGTTAGTGACTCAAAATTGTAGAAAACTTGCAAGAAAATAGATACATTTTATTCAGCTGTAGATGTATGTGCAGAGATTATATTTCATAAAAATCTGTGCATTGGTTCATGAGATATTTTGCTAACAGTCCACAGAAATGAACACACACACCCACATAAATGGACAAAAACATTATTGCTTCTCCTTCTTCTTTGGTGGGGGTTAGTAAATAGGACTGACCTCAGAATCTTGATGTTGATGAATGTGAGGAGCAAAGAGCTTACAGAATCTTCTGATTAGGTTTTTCAGGATATATATGTGACTGGGAGTAGGTGGGTTGTATAAAAAAATGCCTGGTAGAACAAAAGAACACAGAACAATTTGATTTGCATAAAAAATAGCAGGCATAATGAACACTGGACCAGAGAGGAGATTATAGAATAAGGATGATGAGTATTCTAGCATGCAAAAACACAAGTCATGAGACATTGCAGGATTGATTTAAAATTCATTCATTCACACATACATACATACATATATATATATATATATATATATATATATATATATATATATAATATATAAAATGTGTGTATGTTTGTGTGTGTGTGTTTTCTTACAGCAACAAGTTACAAACTCTAGGCTTCTTGTCTTTTTCCTGTGTTTGCATCTCCTTAATTTTGTAATCTCAGCTGAATTAGATTGACAGAATTTCTGGACATACAGGACTCTATGCTTTTTATCAAATTAAATCCACTGTGCTGTGAGACTTAGTTATGACATCAGGAAAACATCAGAACTCCAAGTGTTTGTAGTAAAGCCAGTAATGGTCACCTCAGATAAATATCTTGTAGGAAGTGGCAAACCTTTTTGTACAGCTCGGGTAGTGCCATGACAGATATATAATCTTGGAGAGAGTAAGTCTTATCTTGGTTCTAAAAGATCCAAAAGATGACGAAAACCAATAATCTCAATTACAGTGATGGACTAGTCACCCAGAATCATTAATTCACTAACCTACACTGTAATTTGTTTTGTCTTACATCTTATCCATGAAAACTTATCTGTTCTTTTTGAAGTATAAGTTGCCTTTTGGGAAATAATAGACTGACAATTCAGCATTGTGCTTCAATGTAGCTTTAACCAGAGTTAGCTGAGGGAATTTATTGTCTCTGGCCTTAATAGTCTAAACAAACTATGAATATTGAGCTTCTAGAGCTTTGTGTTTTGGCTCAGCTACTTCTTCACCATGATAGACTGGAATAATGCCCTCATTACTGAAGACAACATCTGGACTTGTTGGTCCATCTTTTGCTCCGTTGCTCCATCTTGACATTATCCGTGAAAAAGACACTAACTTGCTTTAAAAAAAAAGAAACAAAAAAAGATTTTCATGAAACACACCACACTGTCTAAAAGGACTTCTGGCTGTCTTTGTGAGATTTCTAAAAGGTCATCTTTAAGGTTAAAATCAACCCACCGTTGTCACTATCTTTTTTGCTTTAGAAACATTACAGTGGGATGTTGATTTTAACTACCATGCCATCTCAGTCCTCTTCCAACACTTCAAAATGGGCTTGGGATGCCTTCTGGCTGTATAGGTGTGATTTAAAAACAAAACAAAACTAGGTGGCACTGGGGTTTGAAGTCAAACTACTGTTGTTACGTCTCTGAGCCAATAACCAGGGTAGTGACAGCGCCATAATAGTCAACATATGAAAGAGTAAGTTGGCTTTGTGACTCAAGCGCATGATTTTCTGTGGTCAAGAGCAAAGAGAGTTTGTGCAACCAACTAGCCAAAGGATTTGGAATAGAGGATGTCAAACAAACATTTTATGTGTTGTGCATTATGTCAACATCATTGAGTTGCATTCTCTGCCTCCTTTAGTTCTACAATGTTGGCTTCAGTAATGAAAGTTCTTATCTTCACAGTACCTGGCTGGCTCAATTGGTGATTTATGACCTCTAGATATAGTTTAAAGAGGGATTGGTGTTTGTGGTCATATTGTTAAACTGTTTTGTGAAAGAGGCTATAAACTACTATGCTTGAGACAGAGACTCACACCAAACCCACAGGGTACATTCCACCTTTTTCCAATTAGGAACAATGGTCTCAGATTTGGAGGAACAGCTTCCCAGCTACTTCACATTGCAAACTCCCCCAGTGCACACTGAAGGTCATGGTTTAAAGAGGCAAACAGAACCACATCACATGTAAAAGCACACCCTGGGGTTTCGAAACTCCCCATCTCTCCACGACTGCACCTTGAGATCCTGCCGATGAACACCACAAACAGAATGATGTCCTAGGACAGCCTCAACAAAATCCATCTTGCACCAGGGTGATCAACTACCACTCATTAATGACTACAATAAAAATAATTTGTGACATAAGATGACATGGGAACAATGTTAAAATTTCTTTCACAACTTCTCCCTTAAGGACAGGCAAACTCATTTTTGCCTGTCTTTAGAAACACTAGTTCAAAGTTATATGTATCAATTGGAAATTGATTTAGACCAAACAGAACATATTAATTCAAATGTAAATTTACCCTCATGTTTAAATCAGATCATTTGACATTTACCAGATTTACACCCAAATCTAAAAAACTAAAATAAACATACGATTTACACTTCCAAGTTAGTGTCTTGTTCACATTTGTCTTTATTCAGTTCATTCATCTAAAGTTAAAACAACTGCCACCAGTATGCAGACAATAAATAATGGTTTGGAGCCACTCTCCACAGATTTGTGGCCAGTGTGAATAATTTTGCAAAAATTTCTTTCTACTTTCTTCTCTTTGACAAATAACTGTTATGCAGTGTTGGAACTTTTGACTGAAGTGGTAGAAGACAAGTGCCATTGTGCTTTTGACAACATAAAACAAAAAACAAGCAGGTAGCGTTCAGTTAAGGTGTACCATTGTTATAACACATTTGCCCCACCTTCTTGTGACTACCACTGTGCAAATAGATTTATTTTTTAAAGTGAACGCATTTACAGAAAAAAGTCATTGCCTTTAGTCTATTGTGTGAACTAATTTGAAGAGCTTTTAGTTGGGCATTGTTTTTAATTAGCTGCTAGAGTGGGAGTGAAGAGGGCTGTGGTGTGTGGGTGTGCAAGACAAAGTGAGAGAGAGAAGTGTAACTTTATTATTTCCCACTTTTTTTTTTTTTGCCAGGAGCTGAACATTGTGTGGTCAGCCTGCAAAGTGAAGCATTATTTTTCTTTTGGTCACTGAAACAGAACAGAAAGAGATTTAATGGCAGAGAACTACGCTGAAGAAATGGAATAAGTCTGATGAAAAAGTTTTTTAAGGATTAAAAAAAAGGATTGGGAAATGCTGAACATGTCATGCTGTGTAAAAAGATTGAACTATACTAAGTTTTGACTTGGTATTGCATTTTTTAGGACATTATGCATGTCATTTTAAATGATGCATACATTTATAGACCTAAAAATGACAGATTTGCAAATGTATTTTTAGTTTTTGCATGTCCTTTTTATTTTATTTTTTATTTATCTATTTTTCTTACTTAAAAAAGGTGTACAGTGGCTATTATTCAAGTTGTGACAAAACTGTGCAGACATTTGCTTTCAAGGACAAGTAAACATTTAAACTGACTATTGATTGTTCATGCTCATCAGCTTGAGAAAGCTTTTGCCAGCACAGAAAAGCTTCAACTCTGGGATTTTGTTTGATTTTTTCTTTATGACCTGCACTGTCTTTTCACAACATTTCTACTTGATTAAGGTCAAGACTTCTAACTTGGCCATTCCAAAAACATTTACATTACTCTTCTTTCCATAATAAAAACTGGTTGTGTGCTCAGGGTCATTGTCTTACAGCATTATGTGTCTAGAATACTTTCAGACACATGTTTGGTTTATAACCTTTTTATTTGTTAGCAACTCCTGATGTTACTAGCACCTTCAATTTCCCTTATTTTTACACAATCGGTGCATGATTAAGTTTTTTGATCTTCAAACAATAATCAACAGCTTTTTTGCAAAACATTTTAAAAGATGCCCTTAGTTTGCCCTAAGATGCTTGTTTTTTACAAATATGTGTTAGAACACAATACTCAGTCACACCATCATTGTGAGTGATCTGACTATGAATTCTGGCCAATCACAAGCTGTTTTCCAAACTTAACAATTTTGTCTGGAGAATCTCATGTTCACAGTTGCTAACTCATACAAGTGCTCTACAGCAGAAAAAGTGTGTGTATGTAAGCAGTGACAGTTCTTATTCAGCTATCTGTACACACACCGATTCAGTGTGAATTCTCTACTGAATTACCTGCTCTTTTCAGACATGGTCTTATGAACTCATTTTCCACACAAGGCGCTGTCTGGGTAAACTCTGCAGACAGTCTGGTTCTAATGATACAGACAGCAGAATGTCACCAGTAGCCACGTTTCAAAATGTAAAAAAATGCCAGGGTTAGATAAGACTAAGCTCATAAGCCCTTAAACACAAGGGTTAATGCTCACTAACATTTTTTAAATCATAATTGAATCACTTAGTATTACTTGAGCTGTTTTTTTAGGTGTAGCTTAAAAATAAAATCTGATCGATGGCTTTTGGCGTATGGCTTATGTAGACTGCATTGAGTACAGTTTATCTTAAAGTAAAGTCTCATTAAAATTTCATCTGCAAACCATTCTTTTTTCTTTAATTTTAAGCTGTATTTCCCCTTCTGCCTTTTTTTATTTATTTATTTTTTTTTGGGGGGGGGGTCTTGGGTTTTAAAGTCGCTCTCTAATATCCAATCCCTGGTAATACAGTTCTGAAAGGATAAAACACAAATGTTAAAGCTTGAGTTTGTGATGTTCCCACCTCTATTTGTATCTATAAACAAGGGGAACATTGGCTATTGACCTCTAAAAGCTGTACAAGTTTTCATTTTTTCCTTCTTGCACATGCTTAGAAGGGAACATATAAAAACCTAAGCTGGGGACCAGCCAAGCTGTAGTACGCACTTAAACATTTGTAAGCACAAAGTAAGGCCATGCTCAGAGTTAAGTGTCCAAGACTATGAACTTGTGCTCCTCTCACTGAAGAGGTTAATAGGGATTAGTAAAGGAAGGTTCTCTGAAGGGGGGTGGGGGGGTCACTGTTGTAATGCCTCCTTTTAGGCTAAGTGTAGGCTTTAACTGCAACAACAGCACAGAGATAATAGGACCTGTTTTCTCTACTTTTTTAAACTGTGTTTTCTTGCACTCGCCTCTGTCTGTGTTTCTGGTACAGTAAGCTGTGGCTGAAACAAGTCTTGACACAAGTGTGGAGAGATTGATAACAGTGAGATATTGTGGCCAGGGTCTGTGGCACATTGGGCTCGGTCAGCAATCTCCCCCCAAGGCTTAGGTAATGAACAGATAGAGCTGTCATCATGGCTGTGATAAAAGCAGGACACAGCCGCTATATCAACGCAGGAGGAGGCTGGCAGCTTTGCTTTGCTTTTCTCCTCTGAGAAATTTTAAACTTTTTTGAGAATAACTAATGCAGTTGTATATCAGTGAAAATGCATTGCACCGATTCAACAGCATATTAACGAGCACAAGGAATGTTTAGCAATGCAAACAGAGTAGATGACAATACTAACCCTGAAGTCACATTATATACTTTGAACAAAGTTTGCAAACAATGTTTATTAAAATGTGAGAACTCCAATACATACCAACTACTCTCTTAAGGTTTTCTGTCTTGCCAACTTGTGCCTATCACTTCCCACCCACCTAGTTTATCATGCCATCTTTGTTCTGATACAGCTCCACAAATGAGAGTTAGCTGTGACTAATTTGCTGGCAAAACCTCTGAGGGCCCTTTTGTGGAGGTGCCTCTTAACAGAGGACACAGATGATTGATTGAACCGAAGGAAAATTTTGTCAGGTTGGTTATCATGACTGCATCCCTTGCCTGATAATAAATCCCTTTCTTCCATGTACCATAGGAGGCACAAGTGTCGTGTGGTTCATTTTCAAGATGCATGGAGCTCAAACCTATTAAGGTTTAGTCATGCTGTCAGTAGGGTTAAGCATTTTAAGCTAAAATTCTCTTCAAAGTTTTCAGGAAATATTAATTTTTCCTTTGAAAATTCAACCACCCTGTCCTATCCTCTTCCTGTTCCTCTGGTCCTGTCCACTCCATCCACCTACCAGCCTTTGCTCTAACGTCAAGACAAATTTAAAGCAAATCATGTCTCTCACAACATGTTCCTATTTCATCCTTTGTTCATGCAGGGTTAATTAATATAGTACACGTGTCAGCACAACAACAAACTGTTCAAAAACAGAGAAAGCAGACTTAATGAACACTAATCTTTGCTGCTGCTTTATAAATTAAGATCGTTGCCTGTTTCATGTTTTTGCTTTAAAAAATTACAATGTACCATGGGACTTGGATTGAATAAACTTTATTTCACACAAGTCCTGCACCTGAAATCGCTGTCATGAAGCAGAAGCTCCAGGTACAGAGACATGTGCTGCTGCTAATCCTGGTAACTAAAACTCTTTAATTTTCTTTAATTTTCACTGGTCCAATGGATCAGTGTGGAGGTGGATACATGAATTCTGGCAGTAAAGCTGAGCTTACCCACGGCCATAGTTTCCAATTTATAATCCTTTCAAAATAAACAACAATGGCAGAAACAAACAATGGGATGCAGTTTGTTTGTTTGTTTTGTTTTTAAAATTTAAGAACAGGGGTAGAGGGTAGAGGGGTCAAAAAAGCACCCCAGCTGTAAAAATAGTATTAGGAAACTAAAAAATAAAAAATAAAAAAATAAATAAAAGACGGTCAAGACCTTCGCATCATCTCTTCCAATTTTCTACTTTTATCCAAACTTCAAATAATTAAAAATCACTTCCCATTCCTAATTGTTGAGTTCTTTTTTGTTTTGTACATATGATTTTCATTATTTTTTGACTTCTATGGATGCATGTTACATGACCCAAAAACAACCCAACCTTTTTTTATGCCCAAAATTTATTTGTCGAGGTGTCTCTAAATCTAAAAAAATGAGTCTGGTAAAGTGTTTTGTCCCATTAACACATCCCTTGTTACAAAACCACATACGCATATCAGATGAGTGCTCCAAAGAAAAAAATGGGGGAATTGCTTTTATAGACAAAGTGTCATGACAAATAGATTTTTTTTTTCATCTAAATACAAGATAGGGGACAAGACAAAACAGTTTGAATGTTTCTCTCACCAAATGGCCCATTTTCTCTTTTTCCTTCACACATCTATAGCACTTATTCAAAGTTAATAGTCGGCACCTGGTCTAAAACTAAAAGCCTCCGTTGCTGTGCCTTTCCCTTTACCCATGGCAGCTTACTTTCATTCATTTATCAGGTTTGTTACAGATGGCTCTTGAGCACAGATCTGTGTTCTATCATAAGCTCGGTCACCCACTGAAAAGACTCTGAGGTATTTTTTTGTTGTAAGGCTGCTAGATTGTTAGTGACTCGTGCTCATGTGCTATACAGTCGGCCAAAACACTTAAGAGACAGAGCAGTGTTGTTGGTATTGTGGTTTTTAGTGTTGCTGGTCTTTTTAGCTCTGCAATTAAAAAATAGATCTAGACAAACAAGAGCTGTTTTGTCTGAGTTAAACTAAGTCATATAATGAGTGACTGGTCCCAGACTGTTTCTGCAATGACTCTGTGTTGCTGCTTTGCAAAGGCACATCTGCATGTTGTAGCTGGCCCTACCACTTGGGGGTAGTCTCACAATTATGTAGAACAGTGTGAGATTTAGGTTGCTCTTGCTCTTGCTAATAGGTCTTTCAGTCCAATACAGTTTTATTGATTGTTTTTTCATATCCTTGAATGGGACACATAGGTACCCTGTAAACATCTGCCATCATTGGCAGCACAAGTTATTGCCAGTCCCATTGATTTGCTCTACTGAATGAAAGACAACAATAATGCTAAAGACATTGTAGACGAGGAGCTGCCTTTTGGCAGATTGAAACTAAATGTTAAAAATAATTAGGAATTTCTATTTCAGCCATTTGTTGTGCTTTTCAACATTTGTTGTTTATTGCTTACAAAGATTTGTTTTCATTGGGATAAAACTACTGGCTCCTCCAGCTCAAGCTAACTTTTAACCATTCAGCAACTCCTTTATTCTACATCAGGCCAAAACAGAACACACAAGAACAATTGTGCTACTTTTTATTTCCCTGGTCTTTCGCTAAATCAAATATGAGATGTTGCCTACAGTGACTTGATTCAAAAACATTGCGTTAGTAAAAAAATTAGTACCACCTGATTAATGATCATTTCTTTTTATTTGCTGCTTCTAACCTGTATTATTAAATGAAGAGTTATGAAGATTTTCTCAAAATCTGTATTACAGAACAGATTAATGCATTATGAATGTTAGTAATTATTGGCCTACACACAAACAAGCATGTGGCTAAATTGAGCAACCCAAAACGGTTTTTATGTAATCCTAGGAATTTAAGATGTCTAATTTTTGTACATCTCAACATGTTATTTCATAAAATAAAAAAGGAAAGTTAAAGCTCACAGAAGAATTACCAGCTGAAGCACAGTACTTTGGAACTTCAATAAAAACTTATTCTGTTTGTTTATGTTAAAGTAATTGGCAGAAACTTTTAAAATATTCTATTTTGAAGGACTGTCCCATTTTGTAGGGGCATATTTTAAACAAGACACAATGTGCCTTAGAATTACTTACTGGTGATTTGTCAAAAATCTGTGGGTATGGGCAAGACTTTAAAAGCCAAATGATTGTCCTGTCTCAAGCATGTTGTGAGATTAACATAACATATTTGCAGTTCAAGCTGTTTCTTGAGACTTCAAGCACTCACTGCTATTTTCCTCTTAAACAGCTGCTGTCTTTCCTGAGAAAATAATACTGAATGTCATTAGAGGAGGGGGTAAAAATGTTAATACACAAATTATTTCAATTTATCTGTTTTACTAAGTGTTTTACTAAGTGTATGTACCATGTACTGTCGTACAGATGTCTGTACAAAAATAACCAAAAACAAACAAACTTGATTGCAGACTGTCTTGCGGCTCTTCCTGTTTTATCAGGCATTACAAATGACACACGCACACACACACACACAAACTCCACCCCCACACAATGGACATTGTGATTTTAGTTTTGATGGGTGTCGCCATTCATGAAGCCAGGAACGGCAAGCGTAACCGCCACTTTAGTCATGGATAGGATAATCCTTTCATGCACAAATGATTTCATGTCACATGTAAGCCATAAGCTTGCAATGAGTACTTTGTGTGCGGTTTGGTTACAAATTTTTGATATAGGTCCCAGGGGTCACCCTCCCCCCCCACCCCAACAAACAGACAGCAGCAGGGTGGGTGTTCATACACTTTATGTGGCAATGTTATAGTCCAAACCCGCAGACAAAAACGTTCTTCAAGAGTTTGATTCTTGTTATTTATACTCTTGCACAGCACCAACTTCGATAGGTCTGAAATAAAAAATAGCATTAACTACCAAAAAAATGTGACAAAAGCTAGTAGCTTCTGCCACACATAAATTTGGCAGTTTAACTGTAGTTAACTTCACTGCGCATTCTTTCACAGTTCATGCTGTTGCTCACTTTTCTTTTTTTGAAAAGAAAAAAAAAGAAGGATGGTAATAACAAACACATTTCAGGCTCATCATCACTACATTTTTTTAACACGGCAGTGATAATTACAATTATGCAACTGTAGTGAGACAAATTTAACTCATTTTCTCAGAGGACCAAAAATCACACACAATCCCAGTAAAGTTATTAGACCCTTTTATTTTCGCCTCTGTGAATTAACAAACCAATTATGTCTCATCTGTATGACCGACACATAATAGGCTGGGTTTCACACATTGCCCACTATAAAGGAACATCAGCTGAAACCATCCATGGCCTAAATTAAACATCAATACCTGTCTTACACACTGGAAGAAAAACAAGTTAAACTGTGTTGACTATTATTTGATTCAACAACAGTAAACACAATGCTTCTATTAATAAAATTTGTCAAGGCATAGTTTGAAAAAGATGACTCAAAGACTCTGTCAGAGACAGGAAAAAGAACATTTGATTGGGTTGTCATCTCAGTTTCACTTTCTATGATGAAGCCTTTCTTCAACCAAACACAGCTTGAATAGGGGAGTTAATGTAAAATTACTGAAATTCCAGAAAATGTGCAGGGAGATTTTTTTTCTGTCTGGAGTACCACATGTTATGCACTTGAAAGTGACAAGAGTGTGTGTGTGTGTATCCAAATCAATATATTTAGCAAGAAATAGTTAACAATGTTTTCAATCAAAAATATGCAATTTTGTGAATTGTGAAGTAAATTAGTTTAAAAGTGATATTCTGTATCATAGTTTTTCCTGGGACAAGGTTCTTCTGGACAAATGTTTTCATTGCTCTTTCTGGAATTTGCTGGAGTCTTTATTTCACTTTATGTGTCAGTGATCTGAGTTATCTGACCACCACTGGTACTGGTCTTCACTTTCCAATTCCTAGTACTTTTACCTTTGTTTTAGTTGTGCTTTTAAGCTCTTGTTCTTATTGATGGTGCTGTTACTTGAAATGGCTCAATCTACAATGCCTGACCTTTGTTCTTCTAAAATTTGTTTGTAAGTTATTATTATTATTATTATTATTATTATTATTATTATTATTATTATTATTATTATTATTAGTAGTAGTAGTAGTAGTAGTAGTAGTAGTAGTAGTAGTAGTAGGAGTAGTAGTAGTAGTGGTAGTAGTAGTAGTAGTAGTAGTATTGTTGTTGGACACCTCCACCTCTTTATTTCTAGCCACTTTTAGAGGTGTCCGATTTGACTATGGATCTTGCAGAATATCTAGTTTACTTCTTGTACGTTGTTCCAGCCTGTTGTTTCTGAGCTTTCATATGGTGAATGTACCCAGTGGTGTCTTTGACCAAGGTTCCAATGCGGTCTTGAAAAGGAAGATATTTGTATTTAGTGTTTCCTAAGTAAATATAGAAACTAAATTAGAAAATATTACATTAACATTTGGAGTGAACCCAATTTAAGATGGCCACGGCAGCTAATAAAACTTAGAAAACACAAAACTGGCTATAAGTCAACTGATTTTGCAAATATTATGCTAAAATTTTGTGTGGTCTTAGCTGATTTCCACCTCAGACTCTAGAAGTACTCAAACAATTTTATTTTTAACATTATTATTTTGTATTTAAAGCAAGCAGAAAATAAAAGCCTGACAACAAACTATGTAAATTTGCAAGATATATGTGTACTTACACTTGAAAAATACCCAAAAAATCTAATGGAAAAATCTGAATATTTGAATCTGGAATTTTATGGAAGTTCAAAATGAAAGTGGTGTAGGAACCCTGGGTGACACTCTTACTATACCCACTGAAAAGTGGGTATAGAAAGAGGGAATACCATTCATGAAAGGATCCAGGCTGGAACCCAAATCTGTTCTACAACACGGTCTTCAAGCCTCTACTGAACACTTGCTCAACTGGTTGAGCTGCCAAGCTTCCCACCTTTCAGCTTTGATCATTTAGTCTCTCTCTGATACCATGGGGCTGCATTTATCCAGCCTATATGGCATTGAGATAAGAAGCTGAGAGATGACAAAATTACGGGGAAAAAAAAAATCTGTTCATTAAAAAATCTTTTAGACAGTTATCTTCGGCAATGGTTATTACTCTGTTTCTTTCATATTTGGGAGATATGGTTGAATAAAATGGTGTAGGGAATTTCTGTCAATGTGAATGATAATCATCATTATGAGTTTTTGTATTTCTAAAAATAAACAGTAAATCATTTGTTACATTCTCTGCTCTAACATATTCCTCTGAATCAGAGAAACTTCACTTGCTTTGCCTGGAGGGCTCTCAAGGGCAAAATAACAAGAGGCCATAGTCCAGGAATTACCCAAACAAAAAATATTTAAATACAACTAGTGATTTATCATCTTTTCCTAAATTCCTAACTTGTGATCTACCTGAAGTATTGTATACACATTGAACAAGGACTGGCATAGATCTAAAAGATCACATGTACTCAATGAATGGATGCAACCCGATTTTAAGAATAAATGCAAAGTTATTTTTTTGTTTCTTTGTTTGTTTGTTTTTGTTGTTTTTACAATATAAACCACTGCTGTAATCATTTAAAAACTGAAATCATTCATGTACCAACTATTGGTGTTTTTCTTCCAGGAAAAGCATGAATAGTGTATTTGTGAAAATCACATTTTGTGGGATGATTTTCTTGGACTATTTTTTTGCATAATTTGTGTCTTTTCAACTGAGTAGTGTTTACTCCTTATCCACTTATTTTTTGACCCAACTGCAAATTAACTTTAAACTTCTTCTTTAAACTTTAACCCTGTCATAAAAACATACATGTTCTGATTGTCTGATGTTCTGTTGTCTATCGTGCCTTTAGTTCCTGATCAGATGCAAACCTAAGAACCCAGACTCACAAATTTGGGACGATCAGATAACTTTGTAATGGATAAAGCAAGTAAGTTTTTACTATTTGAATTATGATGAACAAAGTGTGGCTAAACTGAATCTCTGCTCACTGAACTTTATTTTCAGACCTGCACTTGTCAGTTCCAGCTGAACTGCACCTGAAAGAATTTGTTCTTGAGGTTTCAACATTGTTGTTCCTCAAACTTTCACTTTCAGTTTAGTGATTATTAGCCTCTATGACAAAGGTTTCCCTGGCTATGAATGACCTTCTGCCAGTGTTTGTGCCTAAAAAACAGCATTACATGAATGAGGACTCTGGACAATGATTACATAAGATCTAGCATAAAATTGCCCAAACAAAATATGTTGTGGTGAAATGTCTGTTAATAAATTCCCTATCACCTTTTTTACTTACACTATTATACTGCTATGTGTATAAAAGTTGAGCCTCCCAACTTTAACAAAATTCTGAATTTTATTTTTACTGTATTATGTTCATTTCTTCCATATCATGAGAGATATGATATAATTTCTCCCACTTATCATGGTCCCCTGTGAGTTCAAGGGAGGGTAACTTTATCAATCTCCAGATATTCCCTTTAAAAGAAACACTTTTCAGAAGTGCACTTAGTCTCACCTGTTGTATTTGCCTTCAGTGATAATAGGCACAACAAGACCTTTTTGAAAGTAACGCAAAAGCAGTGACAGCTTCCTAGGATCAGTTTCATATTGGCCATTCAACAGTGATTGACATGTAATCCACTGGTTCTAAAAAGTAAAGTTGAAAAACTGTCCCCATGCTATTTTTTTAGTTTTCATGCTGAAGTATAGACAACTTGTTTAATTCTATTAAAAATGTGATGTGCTCATCCTCTGCAAACAATGTCTTCATGATTCCCAATGTGCATACTTTTACAAGTTCAGCATCTACAAATGTCTTACCTTCTTTTGGCTCGTTCCCTAGTTACACAATCTGAAGTGGCTGCAACTTTCCCAGCATCATCTGATGTTGCAATATGGAGACTGGTAATCGTGGGTTGTTTTTAAGCAGGAATTATACACAAAAGCTAGAATCTAGAAACTTGTGATTGTACCTGTTGCATGCAGTTTGGCAAATTAAATATAGAATGTAAAGAGTTTCTCATGGACAAAGTTACAAAACGTGCAAAAGAGAAAGAGGATCAACACAGGTAAATGATTGCATTTATGTTGTGATTAAAAGATACATTGGACTTTGGGTGCTGCCTCTCAAAATGGTAACATTAACAGAGGCATCTATAGCATCTTTCTGACCAAGAATGAGGGTTTAATCTCTGTACATCACATTCATTCAGCTGGATTCCAATCAACTCCCACCCTGTTTGGATTTTAGAAAAAGGTTTCTGTGATGTTGTGTCAGCATCAACCAAAATAAAAAAAAATCAGCATCAACCAAAATTTAAAAAAATCAAGACGAACATAAAAATGGCACTATCTACAGTGTAAATTGTTCTGCATTGTAAAGTTGTAGATTTTTAGAGACACCCAAGTCTCATCCAGATTTCTTCTATTTTAAATGCAAAAATGACAGCAGAAACAGCTTTCCAACAAGCTCAGAGATGTCCCTTTGATGAATGGATGACTAGGGGCATGTTTCCTTATAAATTTTCTTTCTGGCAGAAAAGAGCTGACAGGTCACTGAAAAGTGCTTCATGCTAACTCATCTAAGATGGAGTGATTTTTAACTACTGTTCGCAGCTCATGACAAGGTGGGAACTTTTCACTTGTGAAAAAAGCACAGAAGTCAGCAACAACATTCAGTCTCTGAATGATCTGCTACAAATGGGCTTTTCTGTATTTGGTGTGATAAGTTTGTCAGACTATAACACCACGATACTCAAGAAAGACAAACAAGGCCAGAAAATTACTTTGGTCCCAGTGACTGGGAAATGTGACAGCAGGACAGAGTTTCAGATCACTTTTCAAAGCCATCACAACAGCCTCAGGTGACCTTGAACAAAACGCTGACCCACTGACCATCAGTGGGATTTTGGGCCTCAGCCTCCCCCCTCTCCAGGGTTCTGAGGTCACTCAGAAAGGCAGAGTGACAGCTGGCCACACAGCCTAAATCCGGTAAGGCACCTCAAAGTCTTCCCTCCTGGTGATGAGAAAAGCAGTGATTGGTCTGGCTATGACACTTAAAACTGATGAAAGCTGATAAACAAAGGCTTATATTAAAATGCAGTAGACCCTGCCGTTTGTGTGATAAAGTGCGATAACCCCATGATGGTTTTGAGTATGCACAAAACAGCAAGGTAATGTGGCAGTGTATTAGTGTCCTGGGTGTATCACGGTGGAAGTGTATCCATGATGTGGGGCCAGCGCACACTGGGGTAGCTTTGTTGAAGCCTAGGTTATGACTGGGATCATAACATGGTCATAGGAACAAATTAGCACAGATATTATTTACCTATGATGGTAGTGTCATACTAGTGGTGCTGCATCCTGATGCGGTCCGATAGTCATACCAAGACGGGCACATAGAGTGTGGTGAGGAAGTATGCCAGTAATAAAGGTTAGTAATTTGTTTTAAACTACAAAACAAAAGTTTGTGATTCAAAAATATATAAATATATATATATATATATATATATATATATATATATATTTTTTTTTTTTTTTTTTTTTTTTTCAAATCCCAGTGTTTCAAATAATAATATTAATTGTTTCAGCAATTTCACATTTTTATTACAATGCCACCCAAAATTAAATGTAATTTTCAGGAACATAAATTGTTTTTGTGGCTTTAGGCCCTCTCCACTATACAGGGTTGTTATAGCTTTGCAGCCTGTCAGCATGTTCACAGACAGGTTTAACTCTAGGGGTTCACTATGTGATGACCCTTCTGTAAAGCAAGGAGTCCCATGTAAAGCTACTGCAGTTTATCACCCGGTCTATGGTTTTCTGTGTTCTGCTGGACTCTGCCCCCCATGACTAAAGTATGACATGTGTCAGTGATGCGTGTTAGTGTTGGGAGATGGGATAAAGAAAGGGCAGTGTTAGCCTTGCATGTATCAGAAGTCAATGATTCACTGGGGTGAGAAGGACATTCTGCAACAGTGAACACCTCCTTTCGTCTGCAAACATTTTCACCACATGCTTAAGATATATTAACTAATATTTATTGCCCAACAAAAAATGCTATGTTTCCAAATCTGTGTATTTTTATGTGCTAATACACTATTAAGCAGCTATATTAAGACTTGTTAATTTTTTATTATTATTATTATTATTATTATTATTATTATTATTATTATTATTATTATTATTATTATTATTATTATTATTATTATTATTATTTCACACAATGAAAAAAGTTCAGGTCATCCAAAAAAGTCGCCACCCTAAATGTTCATTGAGATAAAAGTTACGTGACACTCTTTGGTCTTCTGTTGTCTTTAACAAGATTTAACAAGATGCGTTAATGGTTCAAAGTTAGAATCCTTTAGTGAAAATGTCTCAACAGCTTCCAAAAGGAAAATCCTGTCATATCTTAAAAATGTACTGATCAAGTTATTTTGGAATTCATTACCTAAATAGTGCAGGACCTTTATAGATCTGCACAATATCACTTGTGTTTACTTGCACCTTTGTTTTCAATCGCAGTGATGACCTCTTTCTTGTTTTCTATCACCCAAATCCTTTTAGTAGGTAAATCACTGTTTTGTGAAAACTACAGAGGTACATAGTTAGGAAGTCTAAGCCATAGCTAAAAATGATCCTTTTGAACAAAAAATTATCCAGTTGCCGATTTACTGGAAACAACTAGACGACTGAGCAAATATAAACACTTTCATACAACACAATTCACATTGTCAAAATAATTTCTTTTGGACGGAATTTGTAATTTTGACAGAGTATCTTAGGCTGTAAAGAATATAGAAGAGCAAGAATTTTCCATTGTTTGGAATGAGTCTGCAGAGCAATTTGGTTTGAACAAAACTGAAAATGAAAATCTTAGTTTTTGGCAGAATTTGAAGAAGTGTGAGACACTGGAATTCAAACTGCTTGTCCCCAGAGGAAACTTCCTACTGTGCGTTTTTTAAATACAGATACATGATCACAAATTATAATCACAGTCACACAGATCTGTAAGATCCTTTCAGCTATTCGGACATTATCTGAATAGGACAAATAAGAAATATTATACAAAATACATGTTTTTGCCTGACGCACTTTGAAAGAATTTTATCTGCAAACATGAACGTTGCATTTTGCTGTATTTTTTGAAGGCTTGAAACATTCCAATCAAAACTTTCTCTTTTACTGGCCTTGAGGATGTTGAAAATGATTGCTCTTGACGATGGAGGTGATTTGAATCACATTTAAAAAAATGACAGGAAAACTTAGATAAGTCTTCAACAGAGACACAAACTGTCAGTAAGACAGATACCTCAAGTGAAACTGGGCTATTTCATTAGCGTAGCACGATCCTTCAACCATCTGCTTCAGTTGACATCAGGAGGGTTCATCCAAAGCACACCTTAGGCATTGCTTATCATGAATCTATCTGGGACTCCCCTGGTGATTAACCATGCAGTCTTGTTTAATTTTAGTTTCCAAGTATATCTCAACATTCTTATGATTTTTTGCATATATGTACATTTTATACAACAATATTGTCACATACATATAATTTTAGAAGTGGAATATTGTTAAGAATTTATTGATATTTGAAAAAAATACAGTAATATTACTTTCTACATCAAAGACACCCCACTGCCAGTTCATCACTTGTTTTTTTTTTTTTGTTTGTTTGATTTTTTTTAAGATAATGTTGCACCTTACTACCGGCCCGATCAGTATTTGTGATACAGAATGGAGACACATTTTTGAAACAAACCAATTGCTACTGAAAAAAATAAAAGCTTCCCCAAAGCTAGCTTTCAAGCTTACCAAGAAAAGGCCAGTGGGGGAGCTAATTTTTCATGATCAGTGACAATTGCACTGAAGTCAGAGCTTAAGTAATCATTGAGCACATGCACAACTTTTCTAAGAGGCATATGTCGGCATGACAAGGGTCTTCGGGGGTAGGGGGATGGAGTGGGAAAGAAAAAGCACTAATGCATGTGACAGGCCAAGAGAGGGAACTGAGGAGCAAAATGCAGAGCATCTAATGAGGGAACATAGACACTAATTAAATTTGAGAGGAGATCTCAATGTGAAACTTTTAGTCTAAGGGAATGTGTGATAGAAGAGGCCTCCTCTTGACTGTGTTGCCCTCCTATTGTTCTTTAAGTGAGGGTCAATTATGTAGTTAGTTTTACGTGGCTGAAGGAGATGTTGAGCGTTGCAGAAAGCCACTCTCAGTCAGAACAGATGTGGCTTTTGCTGTAGTAGGTGTGAAGTGAGCAAGCAGTGATTGGCAGATAAAGCACTTAAATGAATGTGTAACAAGCAAGTGGATTAATAAAATACAAGAAGAAGAAAAAAGAATCCCTCAAGCTTTTTCCTTTTAGTGTTTTTCACAGTTCCCATGGCAAACCTCTTTTGTACCTTAGCATAAGTTCTGTAAATGGACTCCACTGGCTCCAAACATTACTCTGAAGCACATATTGAACATTAGCATTTAAGTCTCGCCTGCCAGACAAGTATTGGAAGTTGGTGAGGCTGTGAATTATGTCTGACCTTTCTCATATTTTTCCTACTGCATAGCAGGATTTCAAAGTGTTTAAAAAGCTTCAAAAGCTACCCATTTTTTCATCTAAAGGAAAATCATTTGTGATGGTTTCGCCAGTGAATTTTAAGAGTTCCACTGGTACTGAGATAAGAAAAAAATATGACACAAAAGCACAGCTTATAATGTATATAAAGGGTAAAATAGTACATCTAGGTTTGGAATGAAACATGTTTTGATGATTATGAACATGGCGACGCAAAAATAGAAACAAAAATATGAAGGGTCTGAAAATTCAAAACAACACAATGTATCTGTGTCTGAGATTGCTCAAAAAGAGAAATGAATCATAAAATGTGTCAGCTTGTAAATACATTTAAACATTGCTGACCCATAAAACCATTTGTCTTCAGATTGAGTTTAAACACCAGCATTTTGTAAATGCTGTGACATGAGACGTCCCAAAAAAATCTTCTCGACATCCTTAGCAAATTTTCTGCGTCAGAAATTTGCACATGAATGTCTAGTTTTGGCTCTATGCTGTGATATTTAGAGAAAAACAATTGTAGATATACATATACAAAACAACAACGAATACAAAACCTTGACCTCTTAAGCTGTTTGCATACTCCATGAGAAGCATGAAGTCAGCTCTTATTTATGAGGTTGCATACAAAAATGCGTCATTTTGTATGCATAGCAGCTTCGTCCACTACTTCTCAACACAAGGCCCTGGCTGAACGTTTTTGCACAGGGGTTTGGTGCCATGTATTGTGCGATTGGTCAGAAGTTGTTGTTGGCCTGTTTATGCGAAAAAGCCAGTGAGCTTTAATGGAGTCATTTTGCTTTTACTGCATGAGAAGCAGCTGGCCGAACTGTTGCAGCAAACTTATAAACCTCACAGAGACCACACAGAGACACAGGCGGCTCTTCATGGATGTGGTGGCCATGAGGAAATATGCCTCGGCCGGGCAGTGAAGGGGTACGTTCTCTTCGCATCATCAAATTTGCAAATGCTAAACGGTGTACTGTCTCAGTCTGTTTAATAGAAATGTCTGGTCTGGGTAAGGGAAGCAAAAATCTGTACAAGGACAGGAGAGTTGAGAAGCCAGCAGAAGAAACCTGAGCTTCCCAGGAGTTCTGATCCGAGTATCTCGTGGTCTATGAGGTGTGTGCGAAAACAATCGTTTTGCAACCAAGTGACCACGAACCGACTTCTTGATGTCTTATGGAGTATGCTGGATCCTCTAGACACAAGAAGGAACATCATCATGTTAAAGAAAACAATTGACTCAAATAAATACCTTAATACAACTGAAGTAGAAATCAAAACTAAAAACAGCCTCTTTTCTTGTTATAATTCCAATATGGTCACAAGCATGATTCTCTTTTAAGTCCTCTTTGGTTGTTCACACACAAACCCATCATGGCAGAACCATAGTGCCATTAGTAAGAGTGTTACTCCCCACCTCAGACTTATGCTTCTTTTTTTGTTCTGTGACTATCTTCATTGTCGTCTCAGACGCATAACAACTCAATCAGCCTTAACCTCCCATCCTACCTCAGTCAATTTCACACATGACACGAATGCATGAAGAAGCTGTCTCAAACCTGACTTGAAAATGTTGTGTCAAAGTTGCTTCGAAAGACCTGAGAGTGAATATAGAATGATCACATTAACTCAAAAGTCTAGAACAGACAACCTCAAAAGGCTTAGTAATGAGGTTTTGCTATCACCCTTAACAGTCCTTGAAAATCTATGGTTCTCAAAAAAGAGTGAATTAATAGCAAAAGAAATTAAGCCAACTAATACTCCTTTGCTTTAAAAAAAACTGTGTATATTCAAATATAATTTATGTCTTATAAAAAACAAAGACAAATCCAATGATTCTTGCTAAATGAGGTGTTAGAGTGAACTGACCATCCGGGGCCTTTTATCGTGACTGCTGGCTTTTCTTGAGGAGTTTTCTTTTCTCACTTTCTTTGCCTGATCTCTCCCTCTCTCTTGTTCTAATTGCTGAAACACTCTGGGGTGTGTGTTTGTGTCTGTTATCAGCTGTAGCTCATTATCTAGCTCTAAAAGTACATGATCACTGCCTCCATGTGCTGCCAGATCATTGACTACCTAATGCTAGTTAGGCTTATAAAAGCCAGTCCTTGCACTTTGTATTTCTACCTTTACCTCAGTTGTTCTCAAACTTTTCATGCAGTGCCCCCCTATGGAGGAAAAAAATTTGCCAGGCCCAAAATTTAGGAATCATAACAATCAAATCCAATCTGTACACAGAAGCCCAGCAATTTTATGAGAGCTCAGTTCTATCACAGTATTAATGGCTGCAATTAGTATTTTTTTATTTACTGTATATTAAAAACAAAGAACAATACAGTTCAATTTGTTCCATTTTTTTTTTAAATGAGGGCAAATGTTTGACAGAAATGTGCAATCTTTTGTCATTTTAAAACAGTGATTTACTCCTCACTGATGCTGTTTTCAAAGTAATTTGTCTGATTGTGATAATCACCAAATTTCCTTCGTAAAACCTCAAGTAGCTTTCAAACATGACTGGGGTGAAATGTTTCAACGTGTGTTAATTTTTAAAAGGTTTAGACACAGCAAGCAAACTGGTCTTATTTTTGAAATCTCCTTCCGTTCACTGGAATTTCAACAGCAAGATATTTCCATTCTTTTTTCTGTTTTGATTCAGAGCAGCCTTTTTTCCTTTACATCTTTCAGTGGATCCGCATTCACACGCTGCTGCATGTTGTAAGTAGGTTTTCACTGGCGTATCAGTTGACGCTTACGCTGGAAAAACCATTATTGCTCAGACTGTTCATCCCTGAATTAAGGTGATACCTCCTCCAGTCAGCAAACTATTTTTCTTCAAAAAATGTGTTTTGTGAAACATAAAAACAAGTTGCAACCACTTCTGAACATTAGTTCCACTTGGATGTTTTTGTTTTTTTTAAATCATAAAATAAAAAAAAGAAATGGTCAAGCTGTCATGACCCTGGGGGTGACAGGTCATTGCTTTAGCTAATGTTGTCCTCCTCTTTGTTTTCACAGTTGCATATTCATCCAAGCAAGAATTCCACACCTGCTCCACAGATTCAAAATCAGGAGGTCACAGAAAACTACAAAACTACATCCATTTTTTAAGTAGCATCTCACCTCTGTATCTGAATCTGCTTTTAGGTTTTCTCTCTAAGCTGCAACAGTGAAAAAACCCCAAAACTCTGATCCTGATCTCAGTTTATCTTCACTTACCACAGACTTGGGCCAGGTTTCTCTGATCCTCCATGAGAGGCAATGAACATGCAGCTAGAGCCAATTCAGGTCAGCCAAGCTCATTTGGCATCAGAGGAGAATAACCATCATTGGAGGGCAATATCCTGATTTTTCTGATGTCATTTTAACTAAGAGGTTTACTAATATACAGCTACGGCTTCATTTATGCTTTCTGTGTCTGTGTACATAAATCGTATTTGGATTTGCCAGCATTTACACACTCCTACAGTATACTGTGTTTTATTCAGCTGGGCCACGGTGTTTCACTTTGTGGTCTACAGTCACTACAAACTAAAAGGTAGCAATAATATGTTTAATTTATCAGCTATCTAATTCAAAGGACACAAAGAAGAAAAGAAGTTTTAATGATTTATCACCAGGAAGTAGATGCAGTTTTTGTTTCCTTGTAGTCAAAGAAGGATAAATTATCTAATCATGGATAACAGCAAATCTCAAACAGTGTTTCCTTAAAACAAGAATCACTTTAGTGCATGTACAGTAATGGTTTGGCTTTGGGTTAGGCTACAAAAATGAATGGAAGTCAGTATAGGCTCCTAATAAGAATAGAATTACAAACTATGTCTATGTGTGTGCTAAGCACTCAAATCCATTTTGTCCAAGAAACACAGGATTTTGGTTAAAGTTTTTACATTGCTTTTCCATTCACAACATTCGAAAAATAATGAGCAATTCATCATAGTCCAGTGTGTTAACCGATCGCATCCCATTGTTTTGGCTACCAGATCATTTCTGATTCAAGATGCAACCAAATCTGAAGTAGTTACTACTGCTGTAAAAGCAGCTGCTTTTTTATTGTTCCAATCAAGCACAATTACCATCTACAACAAACATTTTTACTCATTACTCTGTGTTTCTCTTATGTGCACACATTTGGACAATTTCCCCCTTTTTTATTAAAACCACTTGCCTGTAGGGAGATGACAAAGTTAAGTGAGCTCTCCATCTGTTAAATTACAGAGTGTCAAAACTTTTAGCTGCTGAGTGATTTAGAGACATAGTCCCATATCTCCTTGGGTAATGAATTGTATTTTTGCTAATTAGCATACACATGGCCAGCAGTAGCAACGGGAATGTCCTAATCAAAATACTTGTGGTTTTATCTTCTCCTGGTTTTCTCTGTTATTTTTGACTGGCTGCAGAAGTCTCATGCCAAACCTTTGATTTGAAACTTATTCTATAAAGTAACACCCTTTAAATTGCTATTATATGGCACCTGTAAGCATAGGCAGGTGAAGGTAAATATTTTCTGACTAATACTTACCTTTTACACTCAAAATAAAAAGGCTCTAATGACTTAATATGTGCTCAATATTGCTCTTTCTGTGAGTTTTCAGAAATTAAATCTGAAGATATGCTGCTGTAGATTCTCAGTCATCCAGGACATGGTAAATCCAAAAAAGATTAAAAACATGAACAACTGGTTGCTGAATTCAGCTACAGAAGGCAATTTGCGTAAATGTCTGAGGACATTCTGAACCATCAGTCTGAGAACAAAATAATAGAGCTACTCATAAACCAACAACAATGCAACAAAGCCAATTTTAGTGGTACCTAAATTAGTTGTAACCTCAAAATTTACAATTATTGTAGGTTTTGTGTTATTTCAAGACAAAACAGTGACAATTTTATCCACAACTCATATGATTTACACCTCTCACACTCTTAAAGACAAATTGTATCAAAATTAGTCTTATAAAAGAAATACCATGGCTGTGTGAAAAAGGCAAAGTATTTTTTTCATCTACATATTTTGCACTTAAAAGATTGATATTGTTGCAGTTAATTTTATATTGATGCTAATACTGTATTTTGTAAAGTAATAGCTAAGTAGATCTTGTATAAGGGTGCTGTCAGTCTGTGTAATATTAGTGGGTTAATAGAATATAAGAACAGTGTGTGTCACAAAGAAGTAAAAAGTCTTCAAGGGTAAATGGAGCCGAGGGTGTCTGTTTTTCTAAACACTAGCTATAATAGAGGCCAAGGATTTGATAGCAAACTTTACACCCCCTCCATCCAAAAATCCCCACTCTCTTACACACACACACATACACACCACTTTCCATCAGAGCTTTATCTGGCCTTTTATTTGCCTTTATCGAGCATGGTGAAAGCGACGCGCTCAGCATTAACAATGTTGGGCTAAAGTCATTTCACACAACACTACTTGGTCATGTAAGCTGACAACTTTTATATTCCCTTATGTCCTTTTCTTGCTCTGTCGTGTGGGCTCATCAGGAGTGAGGAGTGGCGCAACCAGTTGGCTTTCAACACCAATACGTACTGCAGAGAGGGGTAAATTGTGCTAATTTCAAGCCTGGAGGAACCATTACTGAAAGGTGAGCATAACTTGTAGTGGCAGACAAAACTGCTTCGAAAGAGGGAGCGCACATTGCTTACAGCTTTACTACATGCTGCAATGGGTTTAATGTTCAATACTGGGCATTGGAGCGCATTGACGCTTTCGCAATCAATTTTATTCTTTGGCTGACTGTGGTGTGTGTGTTTTTGCATGTTTTTCTGCACAGTGACGATGGTGCTTTAGGATCAGAGGAGTTCAAGGGTTCATTCACACATCCTTTTAATTAACCTCATGCCCTGTTACCATTCACACTGCCAGAATACTGCTGACCTTACACCAATTTATGCAGCAATAAAAGTGACAAGGTTATGAAAATTCAGGCTGATGTAGGACGTGACAGAGAGGTTGCTGGCCCAAGCTTTAAAAGTCTGACAGAGGCCATTATCCTTGATGTCAGATGAAGAGGTATAAGATTGAAGTGCCCTTTGCCTTCCTGCATTTCATGCTACAGCACTTACTGAATGTAGGCTAAAATACACTAGGAGACAGACAAATGTTTGGCGCTTAAAATGCTTATTTAAGATTGACTCCCAAAAAACACAAAGTCACTTATGAAAAGAGTAAAGAATAAGACTATTCATGTATATATATTTTTTTATTTTAGCTGACATTTTTGCTACATGTATGCACAGTGCTGCATAAATATTTGTCAGATTTAGTTTTTTCATAAGCAGTCATTTTTTGCAGGGCTATATTAGGAGTTACGGTGCTATAGAACACATATACAAAAAAAAAACATCACATGACACAAAAGATCTATGGGATAAAGCCATTCATCAGAAAAAAGACCAGTGATCACTATAGTCCTGCAAACATCTAAAAAAAAGTCGTACAAAGACTTGGATCTGACTTGATCCACAGCTTCTGGCTAAAGAAACTGACTGCTCTTCATGAATGCCTGGCAGCACAAATGAACTAACCGCTAATGAATGGTGCCCACCTTGAGTGATTAACCCAAGGTTAGCGAATCCTGATCCCAAGAAAGTAGTAATTCTTTTCAAATTCTGTGCAATAACATGTGTCTTATCAACTTGGAAGCTGCTGTCAGACATCACAGCAGCCAGTATAAGAGGGCACATTGCTTGAGCAAAACCCAGAGGGAACTTGAAAGTATCACCAAAGAAGAAAAGCACCAGCTACTGATCAACAGAACAGACACTTAAAGCTGTCTGATTAGTCATACTACTATATGAACCACATACATTGACAAGAATGCCAATTATTCCATGCTGCAAGCTTAAATATTAAAATGATAAAAAAACGAACAGCAGCAACAAGACAAAGGTATTTATGAAATACTTAGTGGAGCTGTTAAAGACTAGAGGCCAATTCAAAGTCAACTATGCAAGCTACCAGTAAGTCCCATATATGATGTGCTGGAGTTTCTCACCCACAATATTACAAAGAGAGGCTCTACTGAAACTATGGGGTTGGTTCTCTTCAAACATTAACAGAAATAAGCACCTCATACCAACTGTCAGGCATGGTGATAGAAAGGTAATGATTTGGTATTATTTTGCAACCACTGGCTCTGGATGCCTGGCTGTCATTAGTGTGACCATAACTCCTCTTCATATTAAAATATTACAGTTAAAAATCTCAAGTTGTCTGTCCAACAGCTAAAGATTGGTTGAATCAAGATCATTACAGAGCGTAATAATCAAAAACCCATTAGTAAATTTACAACCAAATAAATGATAAAAAAAGATTGAGGTGTTGCTATGGTACAGTTAAAGACTAAACCCCAATCTGATGGAAAATACTGTGGTGGAAGATAAAGAAAACTGTGTAGAAACAAATGCCAGCAAATCTTAGATGATGATTAATTCAAGGTATTATCATAAGGTTTACCAAGGGCCCTTTCATAAAACATTTCAGGCAGAGACTTAGGCTACATTTGAACTGCAGGTCTAAGGGCAGACTAAATTATTATCTGCCCTTAGTCCTTAGGCCTATTGGATTGATCTTGTTGGCAGTGCTGCTGCCCCTGGTACAGGGGCCTCTAGTGATGAAGGAGTTGCTCAATTCTGTTTTTTTTTTTACTAAGATATGTATTTTTGACTTGGTTGTTCACATTATCATTTAAATGTGACCAACATTACATTCAAGTGTGAACAGTTTATGGCCCTAAAGAAACATGCATGCGCAGAATAAAACATGATATCACATGCTGAGTTTATAGAAGTAAACATGAATGCTACACATGTTAGCGTGTGTGTATCATTTCGGAAGTTGTTGTGCACTTGGAGCTGACTAAATTATTATCTGCCGTGCTTGAAAGTAGGAACAAACTCAAGTATTGATTATATCATGCTCGTATGCATACAATCTGACACACTAGTATACCAGTGTTGGGACGACACCAGCCTGCCACTTTGTGACACCAAACGTCTTGGTTCATGCTTCGTTTTGTTCTACGATTCTTCCTTTATTTTTAAAAGTACTGTTTGTTCCAGAGTAATGAAACCAACAGCATTGGCTGACTTGGGACAAATGCTGATTTAAGAATGGGATGCCTTCCCAGAGCAGTGTGTGACTAAGCTGGTGAGAAGGATGAGGAGAAGATGTCAGTTTGTTGTGGCTGTGTATGGTTCTTCCACTTACTACTGAGGTCCCTGTTTGTCAAATAAATTCATTTTTAATTTGCCAACATCCTTGTTTCTTCAAACTTTAATGATGCAGTTCAATAAATGACACCAAACAAGAATCAATAGCAGACTATGCTGTTTGACATTGGCAGAGAAGATCTGGCAAGTTTTTATAAGTGCAATCCACAAACTTAACTCTGCTGCTCAACCCACAAAGGCATTTTCCTATCGAACGTGGCACCATTTAAGGGGAAATAAACAGGTTTTCTAATACCAGGGAGTTTTGTTACAACAAAAAAGTGTTCAATCTAACACAAATTTCCCACTTTTTGTGCTAAGTTTATTTGGTTTGAATTTTTAGATCATGATATGGTAAACTTTTGAGTTGAATGAGAGTTTATTGATTTTTATGATGACTTTGACTGCGAACAGTTGCTATTTACTCATCAGCCACTATACTCAGGAGAAGAGCTGTAGTCAATAGAAAAACAGTTGTGATGATTCAAATTATCATTCATAGCACCTGTTTTTTAAAGCACAAACAAACATGTCCACATGGGAATTGTGGGCACTTTGCATTGCGGGTACTTGTGAAAGTTCCTCTTGTGCCATTGTAGTCAGTTTGTGTGAAGCATAAAGTTGGGAGAGAGAGAGGACAACTATTTTTACTATTTTCTATATTTTTGTTATAGTTTTTCTATTGTGTTCTCATTGGCTGGTGTGTATTCATCTTCCTCCTAAAAGGCAGCATACTCAAATCTTCCAAAACAGCCAAAAAGAAAAGAAAAAGAAAGTGAAAAGATCATTATCAGCAGAGGAGGGTGTCACTGCAGATATAAACTGCAGCACAAGCTTCTAGTGGGTCATAAGATGTGATTAAAAGAGATTTTTTTTTTAAATATATTCTGCTTAGTCTGCCTTTAATGTTGGACCACAGACTGAAAAAAGGCATAAATATTAGCAGCACTATCCAAACCCACAGATTACATCTCAGCATAAAATTTGTTATGCAGCACAGCAAGGCACTCGGAAAAAAAAAAAAAAATCCTGACATCTTTTATATCAAGACAGTACGTGAAAATTAGGACAATTATTAAAGTAATATGATTTTGTAATACTTCTTGAATTTATGAGAGCAGTGGAAAAATAAACCATGACGTACTGTAGGAGGATAATCTGTCACTCTGTCTCATCTATCTCTTCATCACCCACTGTTTCTGCCTTTTTTATTTATCCGCTCTTCTGCTTTATGCTCATCTTAACCTCACAAACGTTTTTCTCCCCCTTCTTTCCATCTATCATGTCCTCATTTGATCTCTCCGTAGTTTTGTTAGACTCTCCACTATACTTTCTTCAATTTTCTTTTCGAATCTTCAGTAGTTTTTGCTAAGAAAGCTATAAAAAAGAAACAAATCTTTTTCCCCCCCTTGGAACAAATGTAGTGAAAGTCATTTTAGTTACACCTTTCAGGGATTGAAATGTGAAAAGCAGAGTAAAATTGATATGTATGCAGATTGTCTAGCTGAGTTAAAGTAAAATCATGGCATTAAAAAATTACAATACTGGCATGTACATTACAGGTGAAAACTGTTTAATTCTGTAATTTTTAAAATATTTATGAAAAAACTGAACCTCTGAAGGTTTTTTTTTTAATCCAATTGAAAAGATGCCTGAAAGTTCCAACTCAAATTGGTAGAATACAGCAGAAATGATTCTAGATGCTGATTATTCAACCAATCACCTGCTTATTATTTATTGAAGGAGCCCTGGTTTTCCATGCATTTTTCAGTGACTTTCCAAATTGTGAACTGATACATTTTCTTTCATTGGGAGTTTGTAAATCTCATGAGGATCCAGCTGCCTCAGAAAGTATCAAAAGTTTCATAGAAGGCAACTTTCCAACTTCAAAATATGCTAAATGCTCCTCCAGTTGACTTAATTTGTTCATTAAAGGTACCCGTTTCAAAGAATGAACTCCAACATAAAAAGGTATCCTGACTTGTATCAAATCCTGAAAAGGTATACTCAAAACGTTTTTCAGATATATTTAATCTTGAAAACTACAATGGCATTACATTTAGTGTGGATCTGAATGCGGATTCACACCAAATGTAAACAAAACACTTAGCTGAATCCGCTGAAAACCAAGTGGAAGCTTGAGACACGTGACTGACCTACATTAGTTTGCCTGTAGTCTGTAAACAAATACGGCTGGTAAGTTTGACCTTTTTCAGTCACTTTGGCTGTTTTTATAGGCAAGCATATGCATGTGGTAGTTGGCATCTGCTAACAAATTTTGATTACAAATTTTTATTTGAAGGACACATTAACCATTGACACAAGAAAACTACTGTGCAAGTGTTGTTTGTTACTTAGTAGTTGTTTTTTTTCTGGAAGGGGAAAGTTTTGTCTGGTTTTCATGACTTTGCAATAAGTAGCTTTAATTAAAATGTGCACAAAGTTTCATGTAGAAAATCTAAGAGGACATTTTGCCACCAAGTAATTTCTGCTGGATTATTTTGTGTTGTTGTTGTTATGTTTTTGCTTTACTTCTTTCTCATTGTTTGGTACCTAGTTTTTGAAGAAGCAAGGAACATCCATTATATGACTTTTTGCCATAAAGGTTTAATGAACACCAAGTTTATCAAGTGATAAAAATGCACAAACAACAAAAAATAAGAGAAAACTCAATAATCACTTGTATGGCTTCCGGCAGTGCAGATTCAGGAGAGTGATGAAGCCTGATTGGATAATCTGCTTTTTCACTCTCTCTAAAGCTGAATCTATAAAAAGATGTTATATGAGTCCATTCGGCAGCAAATAATTATCTTGTCATTCTAGTTAATTAGCTTCTTATAAAGACACACAACCCACAAGGTTACTGTCTGTCAAACAGCAAGGCAGATGACTACATCACAAAATAACTTCAGAGACTGTCATTTGTGTCAAAAGTTAGGTCTCTTTCCTTTTTCAAAAGTTGAACATAAACCACTGGATCATGCGACATTCAGACACTGAGGTAAATTTATTAACACAAAATGTGTTGTAAGTCACAAAGCAACAGTTACATGTATTCAAAGAGGTTAATCTGTGGACCAGATCTGCATAACTGAGTATAAACTATTGATGAAAAATTAAATTATTCAAAAGATGTAAGTGCTGTAGTCTCTAATTTCTGTTTATGTTTCCTAAGCATTTTTAAGCAGAGTTTTGACACATTTTTAGGAAAAGACAAATATGTTTAATGCATGTTAACTGAAGCTAATAGGGTAAATTAAGAACCACAACAAAGGACTGACAATTTGATCAACCTGTCCGTGTTCTTGATTCAATAATGCATGATTTAATTAACAGTCTAAAATGCGTAATGCAAGGGCAACAAAAAGCAGCAAACCCTCAGAACTAACAAGCTAAAACTGTAGACACCAAACAGTTTTTTTTCCCTTTGGCCTAAAACATTATGAAACAAATATGACAATGTAATTATTCACCTAATGACTAGAGCTTTGGCTTTGGAGATTTTTATTGCCCAGTTACAATGTCTACACCTAGGAGCTAATAAAAATAATATTTATAGTCAATTATAAAACCTGAACCTAGGTAGTCAGAGGAATAGCAAATGCTTGAACTGGTATGACTTTTTTTTAGGTTTAATGTCTTTGATGATCAAAATCCACTCTGTAATATATCTGACTATTCATTAGTTTAACTACCTTGTGAGAAATTCTCTTTGATTCTCCAAACTGCAGGTAAGATACTGACTGCTGAAACTACTGCACAGAAATACACTTTTAAAAATTTCTACTATTCCACTAAGCTTGCAGAACGGCTTGATGTTTGATGATGAAATCAATCAGTTTCTATCCCTGATGTAGTGAAAATATCCCCTGTCTTTCAACCACCAAACGTTTTATCTCATCCATACTTAAGAATAGACTAGCTCCGCTTTCTTCTCCAAAGCATCCCATTTCAGTGCTCTCTGGGATTTTGGTAAAACCTCTGAGAGAACAAGTGTAGGTCTTTGATTTTCTTCAGGGAAAAAATATTCTTTCAGCCAGCAGCTGGCGTGTTTTGGATCATTATCCCACTGAAAGATTTGCCTCCATTACTTGGATAGTGTGTTGTTTTATTTAAGTCTTCATCACAATTGCTTCAATGAAAGAGTTTCAATTACACCATTTAGCGACACAGCCCCAGATGAGGGCACTTTCCTTCTGTGCTATACAACATAGTTTAATGCAATCATTCCCTGGCTTTCTGACTTTTTAACCACATGATCTATATATGTTAAATATTTACTTCTAACATGAACAGACCTAGCAGGAGAACACTTTTAGGGTGTGCTCTTTTGCTAATTTAATCCAAGCTGTATTTAATAAATTGTGTCTGATTGAAGATGTCCTTCCTCTGAGCATTTGCCATTTTGTTGTTTTTTGCTTCTCTTTTTTTATTGCCCCTAAGGTAAGGACTGTTCCATTCAAATTGGTATCCTTATAGGATTTAGTAAAACACTTCCTAGTTTGCATCAAAAGTCTCTGCAGACATGTTTATTTTTTATTTTTTGTTCTACTATATGAATAGCTTCTGGCGATGTTTGATTTGATCTGCTTCACAAAATGTCTGAATGTTGAGGAGATTTGAGAGGATGAAGGAGCTTATGTGAGCAACATCAGGGGAAGGAGAGATTTAGCTATACATCTCTGGGAGAAAGATTTTACCAATATCAACACTCACACGCTGTGCTTAAGCACATCCATGGATTCCAAAGCCCGACAGCTATTAAAGACGCTCCTCCGGAATGGCAAACATCACTGCTCTGCATGAACATCTGTTCATTACACTGAAACTGCTCCATTACCAGCTGCGGAAATTAACTGGAAACTTGTGCCAAAGTGCCACTCAGGCGCAGGAAATATAGAGAGCCTGAATATATTTGCAGTTTCAATTATTAATATTACTTACTACTAAAATGAACATACGTAGCAGGTCTGCAGACTGAAAGAAGGCATTTGACCTTTTTTTTATTATAGACACGCTGGGGAGGAACAAGTGCAACAGGAAGCAGAAGCAGAATAACAAACGATTAATAAACCTTCCTAAATGATATCTATATGCCAAACAGAACTTGCAATAATTTGGAGAAGACATGGAGATTCGTAAACCTATTGCTAAAAACTATATAACAATGGACAATAAAATCACCTGCTACATAGAGGTGAAAGTGTTTACATTTGGACTGAAGTACATTTATGTTATATTGAAATCCCTGACTTCGACTGTGTTTGCATATGGAGAACAGTGTCAGTTTTTTTTTCTTTTTTTTTAATGTTTATGTTACTAAACCTTGATTGGCATCTAGATAGTGAAATGACTAAAATGACTCTACATGAAGCAATGTCATTATGCCCATATATGGCGTGCAACTAGTTATTAAGTTGGCATCTGTTGTTTTTTGCATGTTAAATAATTGCAGTAAATAGACAAGGCCTAATATATCAAAAGACACCAAACAGGCATTTCAGTGGATTTTTTTTAATGGGAAAATATTATGCTATTTTCATTATTGCTTCCACTTGTTAAGAATAACCATCAATAATGCCAAATGTAACACATCAGAATACTCCAAAATATACAATAAAAAGGTTATTGTGACAATACCATTTTGGTTGACGTGTGACCCTAAATTTAAAGCACCAGACAACTTCTTTGCCCTCCCCTTGCATCACAAAAAGAGTCGGTTCTCTCAGCGTGGACCTGCAAGTTGTAGGAGAAGGGACAATTATATCTATCATATAAAATTGTTCAGAAATGCTTCTCAAACTAGTCATACACTAAAATAGTGAGTTTGAAGCCAAAGTTCAAAACCTTGCTGTCTGACTCCTGAAACAAACTCTCAGGCATATGACATTCACGCCAGCCATGTCCCATAAACTAATCTGTGAGGTCTAGCTGACTAACTACTAAACTATGGAACTATGTCCCAAAAATAGTGGTCCACACAAAGTAGCCAAAAACTCAGACTGCTTTGCATGAATATGATGCTAAAAATATACACTCGATACCGGAGCTTCTTCCATATCTTGAGCCAAACATCAAGCTAGTCAAAGTCTGCATTTGTCAAATAGGCAGTCTTTGGTATACCATGGCAATGGAGAGGGGTGAGTAAACCCACACAGCTGTAAGCAGTTGGCAGGTTGAATCATTATTTTAGCCCATGCAAAAAGCTGTCCTAAAGTCAGAAGAAATCAGCAAAAGTGACATTGGCTATACTTGCTACAAGTTTCAAGATGTGCCTTTAAAAGCCAAGAAGACAAGTAGAAAAGAAAGTAGAAAATTGACAACTAGTACAACAAGTAGTATTTAAGTGTTTACTGTGCAATAAAAGCATTGCTGTAATTAAAGAATGCAATATGAAAAGACACTACAATTCAAATTATGCCTCTTTTGCTACTTGTTTAGAGGATTCTGAAGAATGGAGCGGTAATGTACAAAGGCTGCTCACATCTTTTCACCAGAGTCAAGTGGCCATCAGCTGCTTTTGTACCAAACAGGAATGTTATTTTTACATCTCAGTGAGTAGCTTGGACATTAACCAAACAAAGGGCTTTTTTTTCAGAGACTAAAATTCTGAGAAACTACATGCTTGCTGTCCTTGATAAAGTTATGGTTGACGGAAAAGTTTTACAAATTACTGCCTGTGACCCTCAAAGCCTCAATACATTTGTATGGCCACTATATGGCAGCTGAAGTTGACAAGCTCGAGTGTACAAATGTACGAATTACAAACGTAGCCTTGCACAAACTATTTTTCCTTCTCTTTTTCAAGTTGTCTGGCAGACATGTTCTTTTGAAGCCAGGGTAATCGGTGGCCCAGCTTTTCCACTTGTAGTTTCTACTTTAAAATTCTCCTCTCATTTTAGGAGAAAGAGAGTTCACTTCTGACTTAGGACTAAGATTTATCAGGGTTGTCACTTTAACTTCTGGCATACCATAAAACTGAATATTCAGAGAAATCCTGCTGACCTTAGCCTAGGGTAAAGACAACACAAAAAGAAATGTCCTTTTTAGCATTCTTTTGACAAAACTCTACCTGTGATGTGAGTTTGTGGCTGATTAAAATGCTGCAGAACCCTGGCTCAGAATTGAACTTGACATAAGCAGACAGAGTGGATATGTAAAAACACACAAAAAAAAACCAAACATGTTTTACAGAGCACTTACATGAACATGTTACAGCAGCAACAACCCAAAGGTCACATAGCTACAGCTGCTTTGTGAAACATCAGATCTGTTTCCGGTTAATTAATTTCATTAGCTTATACCAGAAAAGTCTCTAAGGACGCTTGCGACATTTTAGTGTCTGAAGTGGTTTTGTTTTCACCATGTTGCATGATATTTCCTGAGGGAACATTTAAGGAGGTGATGCGCTAATTCTGTTCATTTAACTGTAAAGTTTGATTGTGCCCATATTTTTCCCTTCGTTATACTATTTTTACATTTATTTGTCCTACTTTAAAAAAATGATTTCTTACTCATTTAAAGATTTTTTTTTTTTTTTTTTACAAAAGAAATAGAACTGAAATAAAAAAGAAAATTACCAACAGCGAAGTCAGCCCCAAGAATGACTGCTCAATGATTTGAGCAAACATCGAATATATCATTTTATAACTTTAACAATAAAGAAGCCTGAACATGCTTATGTGGTTCATTTTAATGTAGTCTACTATTTTATTTTTAAAAGATGGATACATGTTTTGTGGATAAAAGTTGTTGACAGTTCATTCAAAATTTAAAATCCCAAGAGAGAAGGTTTTTCTTTAGGATATTTCTGTCATAACGAGGGGAGACAGAGGCGACTCCTGAACGTAAAATCATCTTTAAAAATAAACTAATTTATTCCAAAAAACAAGATAGACAAAACAAAAGGCTGACGTGGCAGCAAAAGAGAAAATAACCAAACATCTAAACGAAGGAGCAGGGCATGGCAGGGAGCAGAACAAGAAAACAACAACAACAATGATCCAGCGGGGTGGTGGAGAAAATGACCAGGTAATATGCACAGGGGATAATTATGGGAAGTGGGCACAGGTGAGTGATTACAATGACTTACAGGTGGAGATGGGCATGGCAGATAATCAGGGGCAAAAGAGTGACTGGGGAGGAGTGAATAGTGACAGCAAACATGAACAGGAAAAACTAAACTGAAACAAGACAATAATCAAAACAACAAACTGAAAATACCCAAAACTATGACAATTTCAGCTGAAATGATTTATGATGCATTAGCCGCTGCAGCAGTTATGAACACACAGGGGTCAGCTCATCACTCCAGGAAGAATACTGCAACAAATAGAAAAATGTACCACAGAAAGAATAAAACATGCTGTAAGGAATTTCAAATCCCTTTATATTCTCCTTGCGCCACACACTGCACTCAATTAAAAATCAATAAAGGTATTCTTGAACTGCCAGAAGTCTCTCAAGAGAAAACATTACTTCATTCTTAAGAACTGTATTGAAATAAAGTAGTTTGACACTGAGAAGAGTGGCCTTTGGTTTTCTAGTCATATTCAAAATGTTGCACAATTGATTTGGCAGTTTGCTCTGGAATTCAACATTATTACATTGTTGTGTTGAAATCATATACTTTATGGCTGAACTGCAAGAAAAAAATAGTCTGTAGAGCTGTGATAACTGTTTTATGATTATGATTATAATGTGAAAAATAATGTAAAAGATGCAATAAGAATTGTCACTAAAACAGACCAGACTGTCTAGTGTAAAACACTTGACTCTGTTCAGAAGATTCTTCAAAGGGGGGAATATGAGCTCAATGGACATTGTTTGTTTAAAACAGTGCCTATCTATCTATCTATCTATCTATCTATCTATCTATCTATCTATCTATCTATCTATCTATCTATCTATCTATCTATCTATCTATCTATCTATCTATCCATCAATAGATGACAGTTTATTCAGATGTCAAATACAGTATATATGAATTGTAATAAATCTGTCCACCTTAGGTCAAATATTTTAAGGTGAAATGAGGACCAACAGATTTTTACCATGTGTTTGACAAAAAATCACAAGTTTTGTTACAAGAAAACATGACATCTTGATTTGATTTTATTTTTTTCAAATGCGCTGAAACTTCTTATTGTCTCAGTTGCACCTAAAATTTGCATTCAAAGAAATGTATTCACCCAGTGGGACACAGACTCTATAAACAATGACAATGTCTTTCATGAATAATACATTTGTAGAGACGTCTTTGAAATTTGTCAAATTGTAAGATCGGCACTGTACCTTCCTTTGCCCTCTAAAGGTTTTAAAAAAGCAAAATAGGGCTTGAAGACCTAATCTTTCTATTTGATAAATATGTTATGACTAAATAAAACATTATAAACTGTGGGTTTTTTGCGTGAATAGATCTCTCTTTTCGGCAAGGGCAGCCAAAACAAGCAGTCCAGTTATGTTTATTTTGTAAATGACCCTGACTAAATTTATTTATTAGATAATTACTTTTGTTCCACATCTTGCAAAACAACACACTTGCTATAAATTTGAGTTTAGGGATAAATAAAATATTTCTTTATTATCTTACATTTTCTTGAGAACACTGGCAAAATAAAATGGGAGCTATACATCCAAATTAACTTTAATGAAGTGAGTTATATAAAGGAGCCAATTCTCAAAAGACCTTCAATATCAAGTGACAGCGAGAGGTTAGGGAAAGGCATGTATTACCACACTAGGAACTTCCTTGACACATTTTAATTGCCACCTTAACCTCTGGTGTCAGAGACATTTAGTGACTACAAAATCATCACAAGCAGAACGCAGGAGGAGAAAATCAAGGGTGTGCACTGCATCAACCTCACTTATCCTGTTTATCCTCTGACACTGTGTTTCCTTATAGTGCTTTGCCAATAAACCACTAAAACTCCCCCAGGGCTCTGGTACACATGACAAGCCCACTTTGCTGTTATGACCCTTCTCACTTGGTTGGTAAATGTGGTTCTTAATTGCCATCTTCTGTCATTTGGGCGAACTTTAGAGCTATAACCACAGGCATCGGTGGTTGCGGAGAGAACATTACATAACATAAACGCACTCATAAAGCACAATAACAGGCTCGTTGCTCTGTGAATTACACTTGAGGGAAAGGTCTTGCACAGGAACTCTCCAAATGACTTTTTTTCGCTGCTCGTTTAACTTTTTCTTCAAGAGAAGTTGATAAAATTTGTTACGTAACAATTTGTCACACTTCCACTTAAAGTGATAGTTCAGACCTCTTGAAGTGGACTTCCATGGAATGACTATGAATAGTTAATATTTTAGCTAGCTGAAGCTGACACTTAACCTTAGATCTTAATATTCTGAATTATTTTATTTATTTTGGCAGGCCATAGGGTAATATCTGTTGAGAAGCAAAACTTTTGAAACAGAGCCTGGCATAGAAAAATCTACCCTCATAAAGGTGATAAAATAGTTTTGCTCTTTTAATCTAAATGTTTTCTTTTTTTTTGTTTTTTTTAAGTTTTGATAGACTTTTTTTTTTTTAAATTAAACCTCTCCCCCATTACACACACATGCAAAAACACAGATAGCAGTTGCAGATGTAGTCATCTTAAGCTAAATAGCTACACTCACAAGAAATATGTAGTAAACTAATGGTACAACCACATAGCCTTTACAGATAGCTCACAGCACAATTACACCCGCAGAGCTGTTAAAATTGCTCTCAAACATATCATGCTTTCATCAGTTACAGCAGCTGAACGGCAAAGCAGACCAAGTCGAAACGCAGAAGTTTCAACAAACATTACAAACCGAAGACAATCCTTCAACAATCATGAAACAATGCTGGAATTAAATCTCTTCAATGTAATAAACTACAACAGCCTAGTAAAGGGCACCGGGTCACTTTGTTCCTTTGCCACTTATAGCCCAACAACGCTGCTAGAGACAAGTATGAAGGAATTAATGGTAGACGGGTAGGAGGACTGGAGAGAGTGGGAGTGGAAGTGATCAGAACTGCAAAAGTGGAGAAATGAAGAGATCAGCTCCTCACTGTTTTAAAGCTACTGCAAAAAAAAAGCCAAAAATAAGCTGTTTGACACTATTGATGTTTATTTGAAAGCAAAATCTATACTTCTGTCCTTCTAGTTAATTGTATTTTTATTGTTGTTTCTACAAAAATATTCATGGTGATAGCTGTCGTTACATGTCCTGCTGTGTTGAATCATTTTCACCAGCTTTAGTTTAACATTTGCTTATTCCAAGATGCTAACTACACAGCAAGTAAATGTTTTCCATTTAGCTCCAAAATATTTGAGTCTAAGACAGCCTTTTTAACAAAGTACATCTTTTAATTAAGGAGTCGTCTTGTAAAAGCCACGGGTAATAATTCTGTGACAGTATTATATAATATATTGCCTTTTACAGCAAAGCTGAAACAACAGCTTTTTACTGCTTCCAGTCAGCTACAGGTCAGCAAATACCTTTTGCAAGCCCAAAGAAAACGCCTACTGGCTACAAAATTTGAATCTGATTGGCTAAACATATTATCTGACAGGGCTTGTGCTTTCATTTGTTTGAATGGTTAGGGCAAAATGGCACAAATATCTAATATCCTGTCCACAAGAAAATCTGCCAAGATTGTGTGTACAAAAATTTTGATTGATTAATCTTTGTCTCAATACAAAACTACTTTATTGCTCAGCACTTGCACGGAAACCACATAAACAAGCTTGTGTTACACTGACATACAGACAAGTAAAAAAATATTATTTTAATTTATTATAAACAAGGTTTAAATAAAATTATTATACTTTTTAAATGTATGTGTTTAATTCAGGGCCTTCTCTGACTTGAAAGCCCCGACAATTTGCCACTGGCTAGAGACAGTTAATCATTTTTAATGTGATCTTGTCAAGGTGGCTATACGACAGTCTGTGTTGTCATCTGCGTTTTGTATTTTTGCTACATTTCCAATCAGTCATGTAGATTGATTGAATAAGAAAAAAAAGCTTCATTTTGAAAGACAATTACCTCTTCAATCTCAAAGCAATCAAGAGGCCTGTTCATCAGTTCAACATATTTCATTTTTCTTTAGACCAGAAAATGAATAAACCAGAAAAGTCATCACATAAAATGCCTTAGGAAAATATCCCAGTAGCAGACTCATCATACTTCCCACATCCACCATGACAGTTTTTGACCACATCTAATTGAGACTAATCAAACAAAAAATGCAGATATCATTAAAAAAACTTCTAAAGTAGTGCAAACCAACAGTTTATCATTGTAGACAGTAATATGCTATTTAAAATGAAAGTATCCTAATGCAGGATTTCATCATATTTTCTATTCATCTGTTTGTTGTTACTTCTGGACAGGTCAGCAGACCATGATATTTTCTTAAACTAAATGTCAAGAAATAATTCAAGCATGAAATGTCAGACTAATTCAGGGCACAAACACAAAAGTGAGCTTGCAAAAAAACTCGCTCAAACCATACAGACTCATACATCAAAGCGAGAAGGTGGCTCGATAAAGTGACAGAAAAAAACAAGTGGCCTATAAGCACAACTAATATATATATATATATATATATATTGAGACACTGTTGTTCAAAGATTTTTAAAGCTACATGTTTAACTCAAAGAGCTTATTTCCTTTCAAAAAGTGTGAGTGACTTTAACAGGAGATTGATTTAGTGACAGTAAGAAGAATAGTTACACATCATCATGACCACACACACATTTGAAAGTTTTCTTCTGCAAAAATTTAAGGTATCATTTAAGACAAGGTGATTTAAAAAGACTAAAAACATAAAAAGTAAAAATTTTGCAAGAAGTTAATTAATGGCTAACAAAAACATTGGTTCAAGGAGCAACTTGTCAAAAGAAATTCAAGCTGATTTGATGAGAAATGTTTAAATTTTTGAACCTAAGGTAAATTAGATTCTGTATTTATTTAATAAATGAAATACAGTTTGTCATGAATTAGACTTAAACCTTGCATGAAAAGCAAAATATTATGCTATTGACTTGTTTAACTTGTCCATTCCTATAACAGTTTTACAGTTTAACAATTGCAAGTACTGGGTCTGTATTTCTGTGTCACAGCCTGCTGTGGAATCAGTCAATAGACAGCTGAGACAAGTCAAACAACAGAGGATGTTTGACCCCAATTTATCATAGGTTAACAGCCAAAATATTCCTCAAATAAGATTGGGAACATTTGTGTACCACTGATGAGTTATATGGGAACAGTTAGCTCACTTTGTGAAGCTGATTTTATTGTCAAGAGCATCATGCATCATTATGCTCTTGTCATACAGTGTGGAGGAAGTGCCGTTGGGATTCACTAAAAGATTATATGAGAACATTACATTTAGTGTAAAATGCAAATCCATTTCAATTTGGTTAACAATTTGAGTTGTATAATATAAACTGGCATATTTGCTTTTTATTGTCTGTTATCTCAGTGTCAGTGATACTAGAGATCTCTGAGACAAATGCTGGTAAATCTAAAACACTTTTGAAGTGCTGTGTGCATGCTTTTTTTACAGAAAAGGTGACACACCAGCTTTGATTATTCTTACAGAATTGTTGTGTTGAATTATTTGATGTAATTTTTACCGGGTGTTCAAGGTACATACCAAGAGCCCTAAGTAGGCCAAAGAGTTTAAAAATTAAATGTCTCTAATTCAATACTTTTTATGAAATAAATAAAAATCACCCACTGATTTCTTGTCTTTAAAACAGCAGTGTAATGTATATTTGTTTATGTATTTATGTTCTTGCTGGGGTTTTTTTGTTTTGTTTGTTTGTTTGTTTGTTTTTGTCTGAGCAGTGCAGGAATAGTTTGAAAGTTTTGTGTTGGGGAAAAAATATCTAATAAAATGTGTTTGAATAGGGTGTTTGAGCAAGGTTTCTTTCACCTACAACTACAACTACTTTCATCTACAACTTAACTACACTGAAAATGGCAACAAGTGGATATGATATACTCCTTGAATTATTATCATTGGCTTTTTCAAGATGACCAATGGACTTTCCTAAAAAAAAGGTTGCCCAACACCCAGAAATCTCAAGCTTTCAAGCCTCATTTGTTAGCAGTTTGGTGAGTAACTGGGAGGAATACATTCAACTCATTTTGGTTCAGGAGGTTCTACTGCTGGGAGATTTTCTGTTTGCAAAAAAGAAAATTACATGAGATTGAAACAACTGTTTAACAGAAGCTGCAAAAACAGAGAGGTGCATTTAAAGACAACAGTCATCATCAATACTTTTGGAGAAACAGGGGCAAATTATTAGATAAAAAAGTAAAATATTTGTTTATTTATATAACTTTCCTTTTCTTGGCTGCTTTGACTGCAATGGTTTTGTTACAGTGTTGTAGCCAAATTTCATGGAACCTGGCAGTTCCCACTTTCTTCCAATAAACAAACACTTTTTGCATGATTGTTGAAGGCATGTCTTAAATTTGTTTCTTCTGTTGATTCTACAATTCATGTGCCTCATCTTAGTCTGTTTTGATTTCTTTACTGATGAAAGCATGAAATGTTTAAATTCGAGAAATTTTAACTGATGGGTGTGATTGTGTTGTTAGATTTCTGTATAAAACCATCATTAGGCTGTGGTTGTGATGTCAGATCACTACAAATCTACCACTGAGTGTTGATTTATTTTGAGCTTAAAAAGACTCCGTCTGCAACTGCAACCTGTTTTATTTATATGTACAAACGTGTGTGTGTGTGTATCGGTGTGTATGTGTGTGTTTTGAGAGGTGTGTAGATAGAGAAGCCCAGTTATGACAGGCTTTCTTCACCGCAGAATTGTTAAAGCTATACTTAGCATCATTGGTAGCATGTTTCATCAGATGAATTTAGAAACATATTACCAGAGTTTGTTGCAAATGCCAAAATCTCATTTCTAATCTGCAGATTACAGCAGATAGAAAATACAAAGCAGGTTCAAGTCTCAAAAGCCAGTTGATCTCCTACAGGGTTATTCAGGTTTTGTATCTGTCCTATTACTGCAGTCTCCATGTTTTAACTGAACTTTTGCCACCCACAATAATAAAGACCTACCAATCAAATGTAAGTAACAGCTGGGAACTCATTAGCCTAAATCCAAGCAGGCCTGAGGATTTGTAGAATAGTATCAAATATTAATACCAATCTAATGACTGTAAGATGAGACAGATTGGATGATGGAAACAGACATTATGAGGTTTGATAAATTAAAATAAACAGTAGTTAACCTTGTGACCAACCCAAAAATCCTGTAGATACCTTTGATAAATATTTTTGCACTAAAGAGTTCTTATTTTTTAACCTAGATGTAATTAATAGCACATAATCTTAAATTGTAACACTGTGCACTAATACTTTCCATGTCATTTATCTTTTATTCAATGAAAATATAAAAAATACTTTTTTGATTTGCCTCTATTTCAATGTTAGTCATATGCTTGCTTTCAGAAATCAGCTTAACTAATTTTTTCCTTCCAAAGAATTGCTGTTCATGGACACTTTGTGGAATAATCAACAAAGAAGCAGCAGTTAAAAAATAATGTTGGAAATCAGTGCTGTAGTATGATGTATTTTCCATGTTTTCCTGGAAACTAAACCAGTGGTGGTTAATGAACGGACCTAAAGACGAAAACAAATAAATGAAAGGAGGCCAAGCTCAATCCCACTCAGAAATGTGTTTTCCAAAACACCATTCACTGTGGTTTTACTTTCTTACTTGTACGGTCCATCAATTTTAACAAGACTATAAAACTAAAAATAAATTAAAGATTTAGCATTTGTTAAATGAATGCATATTGCCCTCTACCTTTCATGCCAGAGTTTCAAATCAAGATCATTTTATGGCGAGAAAAGAAAGAGTTAGAGCTTTGTTTTTTTTTTTTTTGTTAATGCTAAGAATATGTTTTGAGGACGACTCGCAACTACTGTCACATCACGCTTTAGCTCAATATCTGTAAATGTGACAAATGTATAGTTATTGTTTTGTAGGCAAAGGTTGGGTTGACTCCAAAAGTGAATCTATCTTAGATTATTACTTTCTGAGAGCTTAACTAATCCATTCACTGGGCATTGCTCTTGGCTAATACCACACAAGAATTAAAGTCAATGACCTTTTTGTGTTATCTAAGGTCAGTTAGTTGTGGCAGCCATCTTGACTCTTTGGAGTCAGCCAGTTGTAGATGCACATCCAGTGATTACTTTCTGAATGTTTCATTCAAATTCTTCCAGTAGTTCCTGGAATATTTTGCTAATTCAGACAAATGAACACACAAGCACAGGCAAAAACACAATACAATGATTATGATCATCTTTGTATGAATATAGTATAAACATTGCAAAGCCAGATACGTTTATATAAGAATCTGCAAATTGTAGAAATGTAATGCAGCAACAATGCTGTCCATGTCAGAATTAAAATCGAATCATTCTGGAGAGGGCTGATATTTCTCTGACAGCATCAACCAGCCCTGTTGCTCTCTGATGGTCATTGATCACTGGTATTTATGGAGAAAACTGCTGAATCAGACATGTGGCTTATTTTACTGCTACAATTGACAGAAAAAAATATCAATACCCACAGAGAGAAGGAGGTAGACTGAAATGGGTGAAATGATGAAGAGAAGATGTAGCTTGTTTTCATTAAGGAGTGGATGATAACATCATATGATTAATCACCGTCTCCCTGCGCCTCTTTAATTCTCTACATGAGCAGGAAGAGTTCTGTAGCAGCCAGCCACAATAAACTATTCTCTCCCATATAAATCAAACAGTGCAGAGTGGAAAAAGTAAAAATGTTTAGCCTTTTAGCTGCAGTTGATTCACAACCTGACTTTGCTGATAACATCATGAAACGTCAAAACAGATGATTTATTCAGGCATTACACATTTTAGTTTTGTCAGTCTGACAAAGACAAGGGGTAGAATGATGGCTCTGACGTCTGGCTTAGGGTTTGAAACAAAATTATTCCACAAATAAACCACCTCACACATGGTCTTTTTCTTAGAATATATATATATATATATATATATATATATATATATATATATATATATATATATATATATATATTTTAACTTTGATTTTTCTGGAAGCACAAAGTGAAAGCTTAGTTTCCCTGTGTTTTTAGTGAACTAGGGCATGCTGCTCTCACAACAGCAGATACGCCAGGCTGGCTTGATTTCCCTAGGGATACGAAGGCTATCATATCACCTAGGCCCTTTCTTTCAACTCTTTCCCAGTTCAATTTATCAGGTACAAACAGCGTTCCGAAAGCTGCTTTGCGAGATTCAAAGCAAAGCCTTTAAACTTAAAATAACCATGCTGGAGAAGACCTCTCAGTGTCAGATGTGGTCCATACATGGACTTCATGAAGCACTTGACTGGAAGAATTACTCTGCTAGTGCTCAATGCTTAGCTAAAGGAGAAGTGGGAAATGAATTAGGCATAAAAAAAGTGTTTGACTTTCAGCTTGAATTGTAAAGACTGCTCCACTTCCAGCTTTCCTTTAATTTTCCTGAGTGATGTCTGAAACTCAGTTTCTAACCCCTAACCAAGCAATCACAAAAAAATACAAGGAAAAGGATTAAAACGGGGCGCATAATGGAAACATTGACTTTTCGATGAGTGTTTGCTTTTGCGAGAAAAAAGTTATAAACTCAGATAGTGTGAAGTTAGAAAATTACAAAGGTCGAAGTCAAAGCTAAGTGCATGAAAAGGTACTGCAAAATCATGTTATGCAGCTGTTTAATCCTGACAATTTGAATGAAAATGTAAGGAAACCTCTTTAACTTTAAATTTAAGCGTAATAACATGTCAAGGCGTAAAATACATATGAGTATACATTAACAGAAATGATTAAAAAGTTACATTTAAACCTATTTAGAAAACTACAGCTATTCTTTTTAAAATAGTAATTTTATTTTTTACAATAATTTTATGAGACAGATGTAGAATTACATATTTTTTATTTCTAATATAGTTCAATGCTTTTGCTGTTAAACTAATGTCAACCTGTGCAACCAAAGGTTTTGTGCTATGTTTTGATGCAAGTAGAACTTATTTTAAGAAAAGTACCATGACATTGCAGAAACACAACATTGCAGGTACAAAAACAAAAACAAAGAAATGTTTCTTATTGCAACAAAGAAATGTTTCTTATTGCCTGCTGCCAGAAGACAGGCAGGCAATACTGTTTTGCCTGTGTCTGTGTGTGAATGCTTATATGTTTGTGTATCTTTCTGTTTCCAAAATATCTCATGAACCACTGGACAAATATTAATTAAACTTCCTAAAAATAATCACTGGGTGTAAATCTACAACTGATGAACTTTTAGAGCCAGCTCAATTCAAGATGGCTTCTGCAACCAATTGATTTTAACAAACACAAAATGGTCAGACAATTCTTTAGATATTGACCTAAAATTTGGCATGACAGTAGGCAAGACTGAGCCACAACACATATCCTGAGCACTAACTGACTGAATAACATCTTTACTGTGAATTTACCATTAAATATTTGAAGTCAAATTAACATATTAATTATTATTGGACGTACTTCTCCTAGGGACTACTAATGGCGAACTGTGACTATTAGAGAAGAATCTTTAACTTAGATAAAATATGCAGTTATGCAATCTGCACTTCTGATTACCTAAAAAATGTTTCACTTCTACACAACTTTCTGTGGCAACAGGTGTAGATGGTGTAATGACTTTTAGATACATTTAGATACAACCTGCAAATTCAATATTCCACAAATATAAATAGAAAACTGATGATTAAATATCCCATTTAGGTACACAGATATTTTTTAATAATACTTTTTTTTTATTACATAATCTAATTTTATAAACACATCAGTAGGTTCTGTGGGTTTCTGTCAACCTTTTAAAATGCTCTAAAATATTAAAGTCACATTGTTATCAACAAGCTTCACTTCAGTCTTGTCTATTAGCTCCCAAAGCACATATGTTTTCATGTTTGCTCTGTTTTACTGCATGATCTTTGAGTAATTAATTCTCATTTGTGTGTTCATCCTAAGATTACAGGAGACATGACCTGCAAGGGAATTGAACCACTGATTTGCTTCATAAATAGATAAGACAGATAGAAGTCAATGGCGATGAGGAGTGTATTTATTTATTAACACTGAAGATGTTTGGGAAAATTTTATTGTAAAGAACATTTCACATATTAAGGGAAAAAATGTTCTAACAAATAAATATATAAAAATATTAAACTACATTAAGCAGAAATTATTCCAGAATGGATCAGGATTTGTTTTTCAGTGATTTAGCAATCTGGCCCCGAGGGTGCCTCTGTCCATGGTACTGAAGTCTAACAACTTAACTTGGTTCTTAAAAACAATTTTACACTAAGATATTGCAGTGAAACAGAGCAAAAATGAAAACTTGTGTGCTTTTGGAGCTATAAAACAAGACTGAGGGGAAGTTTGGCATCTTGGGAAAATGAATGGACCCCCTCTGTTAGTAGGCCACACGGCTTTAACAAGAACTCAAACAGGTCATGTATAGTATAAGCATCATTTCAAGGTGTGAAAAGACTGATGAAAAGTCAGACAAGAGAAAGACCAGTCAGCTGAGTTTGTGGCAAAAATTATTTTCTTAAAACTGTTGTTAAATTTTTGTCTTGTGGACCCAGGATGTTGTTGTGTCCCCTCTTGTAAGATGTGTGTTTCGTTACACCCAGACTGATTTATCATTAAAACTAAAACCATATGTAACCACAATGAGAGAGAGAAAAAAATAATTGCATTTTTTCCAAAATTAGAAAAAAAGTACATCTTTTTTTTGTCATTCCAACCAAAACAAAACAAAACAAAACAGCAAATTCAGTATTTCCATATTTGCTGACCTTAGAAGACAGGAAATTCCTTACTCAGGACCAAGTAATTTACATTCTGTCAGAAAAAGAAGAGTGTCCACTGCCAAGAAGCTTCTTATTAAAACTGCTGTGTAAATCAAGCATGGACAAGTCCTGGCCTTATTACATTGAGGTTTTAATAAAGCTGTCAATTCTTAAGATTGCGCTCGTGACCTCTTTTTATGCGAGCCATTTTAATGTTCTCCCAGGATGGGTTTCTAAAGCTTCATAAAGCGGGTGCCAAATCATCACACTTAATCAAACACCTATAGCCTTCACCCTCAACTCCAAATGCATGATCTTTATAAACACAACATATTTCCAACTATTTCACAACAAGACACAATAATACATGTTTAGTGCTGCAGTAAACTCTTTAGTGTAATCTCAAATTAAAAACATGATAAGATACTGGTCCAATGACACCCATATAAAGAAATCAGTCTAATGAAGTAAGTCCAGCATCTGGAACAGTTCTGTATCAAATGAAATATTCTGCATCATAAGATTTGTAAATAATGTATATCCCATGTCATTATTACCTGCTGTCAAAATGTCAAGGCCAATGACAATGTGTTTGTGTGTGTGTGTCTGTTACTAAAATATTTCATGAACCACTGGACAAATTTTAATGAAACTTGCAGTAAGTAATCATATCTACAGCTGATGCATTTTTGAAGACAACCAAATTCAAGATGGTCGCCACAGCCAACTGACTTTAAAAAACACAAATGGCTATAATTCAGTCACTTTCACAGATATTGTGCTAAAACCGACTGTTGTAGCTAAGAGTCATTCAAAAAACCTTTAAATATGAGATATTGCCAAAGTATATGACATTAAAATGAAGGTTTGATCTAAACAGCACCTTCATCATTTTTTAACATAAGATGATGTTAGTCTAAAACTCTAGCATGAAAGATGAAGGGTGATATTTCTTCAAAGAATGCTATGTCTATAACTTTTCTCATTTATTTACAAACCATCATGCCTATTTAAGTTACTTCTCTCTGGGGCTCACATTTATTTTACAAAAAACATTAAGCAATGCCCAATTATTGGGAATCAAATTGTTGAAAACATAACCAGTATAATATTGTGGGGTTTTGACTGTAGTCTGCTTCAATGTATGCTGAGTGCCAGTAGCTAAACATGCAAAACCCAATCCAGTTCTAATAACAAACTTCAGAGAGCCAATAAATATATCCTCTAAACTGGCAACATGAAACAAACTGGATTCTGGGCCTGTAGAACACACACTGAACTTCAAGGGTGTTTTTCCCCCCAGTGGCATAACGATTCACACACCAACACCTAGACTCAAACAACCAACTAGCCTGGCAGGTTGGTTACAAAACAAATAACATTTTCAAAACTTGTGTTATGCTTTTGTTACTGCTAACAAAACTGCTAACAAACATTCTGCACCTACATGTGCAATTTACCACAATGGCTCATTCTCATTGATTTCACAGCATGTAGTAGTTGAAGGTTTTCTTTTCAGGACACCTCTGCATTTGGTTTGAGGCAATTTGTGTTGCAACTCCAATAAGCTAGAAATAAAAGTGAGAATTAACTAGATGGTAAGAGTAAACAGACTGAAAAATGTTAATGAACATTACAAAGATGCCACTGAAAGCAATTATCAAAGTTGACTAAAAATAACTGCTGGAGATATTAAAACTATTCTAAACTTCTGCAACAATAAACAAGCAATAACTCATTTACAATTACACTGTATAACAAATGTTTTAACACAAGGCGTAGCACTCCTTAAGCAGTTCCATGGAAAGGGAAGCAAGCTAAATCCCTGGTCCAGCCTTCAAGTATGACATTCAGATAATCTGGAAACCTTTTAAGTTTCTGAGATGCTGGTGTAAAGGTTTATAAAAACAACATTTACTGTATATGAATCCCTCCAAAACCTTTAAGATTGGAGTTGTTTTCTACTTATCACTTTATTCACGCTGGCCTTGGTCTCACTTGAAATGATTGTTAGCTCATCAGTCTAGTCAGAATGAAACTACTTTTTTAAATTTTTATTTGAGATGTTAACCTGCAACAGGTTAAATATTAATTGTTCGTAAAACCTCCACAGAACCCTTTCAAAAGATGTTAACTATAAGAAAAAGAACACCCAGAGGATTCCTGTGGTACCTGACACTGGGACATTGATAGAATAAATACGTTGGCTCCTTTTGGGCTGTGGAAAAAAAACTCTTTGTGAATTGAGCCTGCTTCCAACAGATTTTAATCACATTTTGTCAATTTGGTCCCTGGGGGGCTTGGACTCAGATTCCTTCTTGTTGAATTCTTTAGGCCATTAGGGAGGTTTTTGCTTTGTGTGTGTCTGTTGCAGTCCCATTTAGGAGAGGCTGCTCCTATGTGTCTGCTGTTGCCAATGTTACCATATGACTGTTGGGCAACAATGTTAAGGAAGGGGAAATCATTAAAGTAGCAAGTAGGATTTATCCAGAGTCAAAGTCAGACAACTTTATTAATGCCAGTGGGCAATTTGTTTGTACCTCCAAGTACACATTTACTTACAACACACAATGTTAACAGATCTAGCACAGCAAATAAAAACAAGATACAATTAGAAACATGTAGTTCATTTGTCACTAAAAGCACCTATTGAATAAAACTTATAACTGTACAGGTTTAGCAGCCTAATCGTGGAGAGAATAAAAAAACCCGGAGTAGTGATGGTTCTCATCCTTGGCATAATGTCATGTAGGCCTGAAAGCATGTCAAAGAATTTACTCCACAGAATATTTCAATAAATCAAGGTTCAATTTATCAGTCAGTGGTCATTAGAATAATGGCTGATCACCGTATGTACTCATTAAAAGAAGATAGCCACTTATGTCACTCTGAACTAATATTCTTACATCATTGCTCATAAATACAGATAGGTAAACAACACAGCAGCGATACCACAGGACTTCACAACAGTATTAAAGTTTTTTCCTTTGGGCTTTTACTTTTTTCATAGCTGAGTGAGGATACTGTTCTACTCTGCTCATATAAGCTAACAAGATGTCTAATAACAAACAGAAGTATTGTACCAAGAAAATAGAATCACCTCACATTTTTCAAATAGATGTAACAAGTCCTTCTTTTAGACTAAAGCTCCTACAGCAAGCAGCTGACACACACCCCTGTCAAAACACAATGAGGCTGAAGCTGTTAATGCAGTTACAGCAGCACCGTGCTGTAAAGTACATGACATTTTCAAAGACATAGATTAAGTGGTAAACTAAAAATTTGTCCACGTCTCTTGTTAGGAAACTAATCTAGCCTTATTAATTTTGTGATTAATGATAGCAACACTATGACTTCATGGGAAAAAGGTGCTTTAGATTTTTCTGTTTTGCTCAGTCAATTAGGGACTAAATTGCCTTTGATATATCTTCAACGGAAGCAATGAAAGAAATTAGGTAACTTTGCCTTTTGTCAAGTCAAAAATAATATCAAATTTTAGCAATCCCGATTTTTTTTTTTAATGAGCTGTATTTGTAAGAAAATGTAAAATTAGATATTCTGAGTGAAGTTCACTACAAAGGTTTTGCTAGAAAGATGAAAAAATATGCCACTATCTGTGCGGCTGAAAAGTGAATAAAAGGACCTGGAAAAGTATGAGTCATCACTACAACCAAGTTTAGAAGTTGATCCATTGTCTTTTTGCCTACTCTTGACACACTCATGGGTGATGAGTCTACATATCTTTGATCTAGGCCCAACTGGACCCATTATTCATATGTTCAGATGGACAAATGTAAGCATACATTTTGCACATTACAAATAGTGGGTCTTTGTTTCATCCAGCAGTATGACTTTATGGGTCGAGGTAATAGACATTGGCTTGCCCACATGCACACTGGATCCATCCAAAATGACTGTGAGTAAACAGTAATTTTTTAGTTGTTGTTGTTTTTCCAATCACAAAGTTAAGTCTGAAATGAACACATTAAAGTGCTGCTTTATTCCTAAACAAAGCAAAAGACCTACTTTGTTTTGTTACTATAGACGAACTCAAAACAATCACAACAGGTGATTTTGCATTTGCCAGTACCTGTTAAGAATGCAAAAAGTATGACTGATGCTGTTCAAGGATGTCCAAAAACATAACTTTTAAAAATAATCCATCCCGCAGGTGAAATTTGAAAGAATATGCTTTAATGTTGATTGACAATTGAATGGAAATACAGTTAAAAATGAGATATATAAAAAGAAGAGTTGTGATTTTTATTGTAGAATAGTTTGGAAGAACAGATCTGTACAGTTTTCAAGATCTTACATGTAGTGGAAATTGCTCAGAACATCATCACTTAAAAAGATCATGCAAAGGTTGTCTCTGGGAAGTTGACCTAACAGCTAGTCAGAGTAATTAAAATAGCAGGGGAATTTTAAGCCATATGTTCTGACATATTTTTAGTGGATTGCTGTTTGTAAAACTTCAGCTAAAATGCAGTTTTGATGGCAGATCACACTTTAATTTGTCCCACCTGCCTGATGACTTTAAACCTTATGTTTCATATCACACTTTGTGCTTAGAAAGCACAAGGTTTCCATCCACCCGAAGTCCGTTTGAAAGTAGTCACCAATGTGCAGGGCTTCATGGTATTAAAAACTGTCACTGTGGAATAACCTCCAGGCTGAAATCATACAGTCAGATTCTGTTAAGGCCTGTACATCAAATGGTAACTGCATCCTCCAATTCTGCTAGAAGCCTCCCTCCTGGTGGGTTTAAAAAGAAATACAACAGCAGGGTGATGAAGCTGCGATTGTTGAAGGGGTGGCCCTGCAGAAATGTAGCGTGTGACAGGGAGAGTCAGAGGACACCAAGGGACTAACTTACCATCGCTCTGTGTTGCATGAATGCCAGAAACACAATGATGAGAGGCTTCTGGTGGAGCTTTGACAGTCACTAGAAGCACATTCATGGCCCATTGGGAAAGTAACTGTGTAGCTGAAAGAAGCTGCACAACTACGAGGGGCTTTTCTGTATATGTTTCTTTAGGGAAGTGTCAAGCTCCGTGAAGCCATCCATCCATCCATTCTCTGTACCAGCTGTAGTGTGTTTGCCTGTGAAGTTCTTTAAATGCTCTACACTGCTTTTCACCGTGCCTGACTTTAAGTCTCAGTACACTTTGTACTTTTTTCCCCAAACTATGATAAATTGTTTCCACCTTGAGTAATACAGTTTCAGACTGCATTAGTGGATGTTCTCTGAAATACTGACTGACCCCTTTCACAAAAACATGGTCTTGTCACAACCACCTTACGTGGGACTCAAACCTGGTAACAAAACACATTGATCTGACAAGCAGATGTGATACAAGCACAACTACTTTAAACTACAGTCAGTGAAGGAGAAGCTTCTTTCTTTTAGTGGTACATACAACATCTTACCACTTTATGAAGCTCCATTATGAAGTTAATGTTAGGAAATTTTACATACCTCTAGCAAATCAGTCTGAGCTTGTTCTGGGATCAGTAGAGACATTAAGGACCTTTCCAGACATCATCAGTGATGGAGTCTTTAAAAACTAGTAAACCATAGTTGGTTTATAGATATAGATACAAAAGTCTGGCTTTGAATGTGAGATAAACCAAAAACATTGACAAGTTACAATGAATAATAGTCACAAAAGCAAAAAAGTATAAACCAAATATGGCCAAGATGCTAGAAAAGTAGAAGGTGCAGTGCTGTTTCCAAAAGTGTGAACAGTTCTGACAGTCTGATTCAAAACATTTGATAAAAAGTATAATTTTCTAGCACACATTTAAATTTTATTAGAGAGAATATGTACTGATTTAATATTCTGCTTATTGATAAGATTGGGTTTTATTATAAAAAATACCACTACTACTACTACTGCAGGCTTTAAGTTGCACATACTCAGCTGCAGAATTGTTTTGGGAGGAAAGTTTGTTATCAAAGTATACTAAGACAGATTAAAATTTAAAAGTGTGAGGGATAATCTCTGGTCAATAAAGATAAATGTGTGATACATGACAAAGAAGTATCTTCCACATCTTAACACATTTTAAAAGAGATGAGAGTTTTCTATTGTAGTCAAGATAATCTTTACTTCTGGGCTTGACATTCACAGAACAATGAGATGTTATACGAAATGCGCTAATTTGTCCTCTTTATTAGTATCAGTCATAGCATGCTCATTTATTTGAAGAGTGCACATTATAAATGTGGCAGCTAGTACTTATGAGTTCAATGAATAATTTTTACATGGTTGCCTTGAATTTGACTTTGGGTGCATCTTCAAGGGTTCTATAGCTCAAAACAATTCTGCTGTTTGAAAAAGGTTCATTAGGCAATTAGAATGTTTTGGGGGAATTAATCTGCATCACTCTCAGCAAGCAAATGGTTGCTCTCTGTGGGGGTGTATTGGTGCCAGAATACTTGGAAAGATGATTTAATGTTTCCATTTGACTGCCGGCCCGCAACAATGTCACATTAATTGATTGAATCCATTCTGAACCGCTAACTCGATTGAAAACATTGTGTGCAGTGCAGCTGAACAGATCTTGAGAGCAGATAGAAGGCTTGAGGCATCCCCTCATTTCCTGTGAGAGCATGTTCTGTCAGAGCATTTATTCTTTCTAATGGGTGTCTGACGATGATGCCTTCTACTCCCATCTGCCTTGCACAGGCTAAAAGGCCGACATGTGGGTGTTACCAGTCAGAGCCTTGAAGCTCAAAAACTCATTTTTACATAATATGGTCAAGGAGTGACAAAAACCCTAAGTTGTGCAGTCTTAGACACCTATAGAAAATGAGGATGTCTTTGAAATGACAGAGCGAAAAAGACAGAGTAGTTGTACTTGTAACATGTTTTTGTTCTTTATTTCAAGATTTCATTACCTGAATAGCTAATTAAAAAGAACAACAAAAAATATATTTTATGTAATTAATTTCATCACCCGAATCTTCAACCAACATCTGCCTTATTGTCCCCAGGCTGAAGTGATGAATAAGAGTGCACAGCAGGCTATACTTAGCCAAACCCTTCCAGGAATTGAAGAAACAGTCACATAATTAAAGTAGCATGTCACAAAGAATTTCATTAGAAATTAATATTCTCACCAATAACACAAATCTTACTGGAAGAAAAAGTAGTCATGTAGTCCCATTGCTCCATGAGGAACAGATCTTTTATTCTCCACTTAAATTAGTTAGATGCTTTGGAGTTTAAGATTGTAGTTTATATCTATATTGTGTGACAGTCCAAATGGCCAGTCTAACCTGATTAGATATATATCACACATCAAGACTTTTTTTTCATTTCCTATTTCAAATGTATTAAAATGAACTAAACCTATAAACGTTTCCCTTATCCAGTGTTACCAGGAACTAAGCAGCTTTTTTTCTGTCCATGGAATGAAGCTGTTGCACATTCTGGATGTTCCTAATTCAGTGGAGCAAGACCTTCTTCCAGATGACAGCAAGTTAAACAGTTTATTGGGAAGAGATGAGAAGGCTCTCTCACAATTCTGAGGACTTTCTCTTGCATCTCTCCTTGAAATGGCCTCCAAGGAGTAGAGTGAGACCTCAATGACTCTCTCAGTCATTTTCACACATTTTGGGGTTTTCTGTCAATTACACCAGGATGTGATGCAGCTTGTCTGGATGCACTCAATAATAAAAGCTGGTGAGGCTGGAGGAGGAAATTCTCACTCACTTCAGACTCCTGAAGAACAACTGAGTTCTCTTGGTCAGGCATATGGCATTGAGAGCCTCTGAGAGATTCTCAGTGATGTGGACTCCCAAGGTTTTTGTGTTACTGACTCTCCTGAGAGTTACTAATTAAATTCTGTTCAGTTTACTTATAAAGTGCCAAGTCGAAATCAAAAGTCATCTCCAGGCACTGTACAAGAACATTCACATACATTATAAAAGCCAGTTAGTAAAAGTTATCTATCTAAGGAAGCCAGTGGATTGCGTTGAATCTTCTCTATGTTGCCTCCCCTCCTGAGCAGCACATTGGTGACAGTGGAAAGAAAAAACTCCCTTTTAATGGGAAGAAACCTCCAGCAGAACCAGGTTCAGGATGAGCGGCCATCTGCTTCAACTAGCTGGGGTTTGAAAGCACAGAAAAGAGACACAAACAAACACAGAATGGCTGGTCCAGGTGTAGCTTCTATAGAATTAAAGACAAAAAAACACATGCTAATTTTATAAATAATTACAAATACAATCATGGAAAGTAGAGCGAGAAAAGACAGCAGCAGAGTGAGGAAATGTGGTCAATTTCTCCTCCATCAGTCTAAGCCTAAAGCAGCAGAGCTAAAGGATAGATCAGGAAACCAAAGCCAACCCTAAATATAGGGTTTATTAAAAAGGAAAGTTCTAAGCCTAGTCTTAGAAGTAGACAGGGTGTCAGACTCACGGACAGAAACTGAAAGCTGCTTCCACAAGAGAGGAGCTTGATAACTGAAAGCTCTGTCTGCCATTCTACTTTTGAAAACTCTAGGAACCACAAGTAAACCTGCAGTCTGAGAGCGAAGTGCTCTGTTAGGAAAATATGGAACAAAAGGATCTATAATGCAAGACAGAGCTTGGTTGTTGAGAGCTTTGTATGTTAGGAGTAAGATTTAAAATTCTAGTCTGAATTTGACAGGTAGCCAATAGAGAGAAGCTAAAACTGGAGAAATATAATCTCTCTTTCCGACTCTCATTAGAACTGGCAACAGCATTTTGGTTCAATTGAAGACTTTTTAAATAGTATTTTGGACACATAAACAAACACGCCCACAAAATTTTGACCAATCACACAATAATTGGTGCATATGTCACACAGTGGAAATTTGTTTTTATTTTTTAAAGTGTGGTTTTTATTGTTGGTTGTTTTTGTTGCATGTTTCTATTTTTCTATCTATTTGCATGTTTGTATTTTTTTATCCACTGTGGACTCTGAGGACTAAATAGCTGATGCCAGCCACCTGCGCGGGGTGGGCGTGTTCGAACCGGACTCCGTGGATGTTGCCCTTGTAGGACAATTTTAGCTTGTTCTGGACTGGAACATTTTAATACTTTTTACTGTTTTTACTGTCATTTAAAAAGAAAACAAAGCATTTTTATCCCTTTTGGGGAATAAAAATTGTGATTGATTGAACTGTCCTCCTTTGGTGCTGTTTGACTGTTTTCCTCCTTGTTGTCTGGGAACCTGTGATTACCAGCCGACATTAAGCTGGGTGCTACACATACTGTTGCAAGAAAAAGTTCTGCTCAGACTATGTGCAAACAATGGGCTCTGAGAACTGCTGGGAGAACAAGATGATAGAATGTTCGTCACACAATTACGTCAATGAGAACAGATTTTGTCACTTCTCACAGATAATAAATCAGCTTATCAGTTGATTAACGCAGACTTAAAGCAACGATTCTGCCAACATGCAAATCAGTTCTGATTCAGTAGACTTCAAACAACATTAAAACATGATGAGCTTTATAAGAGATATTCGTTATTCTGGACATAAATGCTTGTTGGATTAGTAGTGAACTAATCGTAATAAGAAGCTTCTGTGACAGTGACTAAAGCAGTTAGATAAACTATTACTGTAGTAAACATGACCCTCTATAATGTTTATAAGGTATTACTAAAATGTTTTGAAAGCTGTTTGTGGTGTTCAGGGACCAAATCTCGGGGTGTAGTCATGGATGGGACATTGTCCAATTTGGGGGACATTGCTTTTCATAGATGATTTGGTTCTGTTGGCCTCTTCAACCTTCAGCAAGCACTAGAGTGGTTTTCACCCAAGTGTGAACCAATTGGAATGAGGGTCAGTTCCTCCAAATCTGAGGCCATAAGTCTTAACCAGACAGAAATGGAACGTTTCCTCTAGGGATTAGTCTCTGCTTTAAGCAGAAGAGTTTAAGTATCTCAGTGTCTTGTTCATGAGTGATTGTAGGATAGAGAGATGGATTGACAGACTGGGGCTTTGTCTGCTGTAATGAGGGACCTGCACCAGTCACTAGTGGTAAAAAAAAATAAAAAGCTGAGCCAAGAGCCAAAGCTCTTGATTTACTGGTTCCAATCCGCACCTATAATCATAAGATTTAAAACATGACCAAAAGAGCGAGATCACAGAGACAAGTGGCTGAAATGAGTTTTCCCCAAATAGTGTCTAGGATAGGGTGAAGAGCTCGGTCATCCAGGGGGAGTCTGAGTAGAACTACTGCTCCTACACATCAAAAGGAGTCAGTTGAGATGGTTCGGGGATTAAATGAATTACCCATTGGGACTAATAAATTGTTTGACTCTCTGACTCTGACCTCTCTTTGGGAGTTTTTCCAGGCATGTCCTACTGGGAGAAGACCTGAGAGCAGTCCAAGAATTGAAAGGATAACATATCGCATAGGCCTGGAATCACCTCCGAATCCCCCAGGAGGAGCTGAGAGTGTCGCTCATGACAGGGATATATGGGTTTCCCATGGATCTGCTGCATTTTTGATCAAACCTTGGATGCCTGCATAAAAATTAATAGATGAATAGAATAAATATTTTATTCATTTATTTACTTTTACAAATTATTAATAATAAATAGTTCACAGGTGAAAACGTTACCTTTGTTTAATGCTGGATTTTGTAAAGTCAGTCTCTGAATAGTGGCAAAAAAATCTAAATAAAACTGACTGCACAAAAAATAAAATTGGTCCCTTGCACTCTACTGTATTTTTTGCAACTCAGTTTTTAACAAAACCTATTAATAGAGGTGATCAAATTTTCCTTGCCGTGAGGACAAACTTGAAAGTGTTTATTAAAACAATAAGAAACCATCTTTGCTGATCTGAACAGTGTTATTTTGCCTTCACATTTAGAAAGAAAGAACTCTAGACAGTAATGTGTCCAGGATTTGACCAGTAGCAAAAACACGCAGTCAATATGGCACTCTACAGAGTATTGGGCTGAAGGCCAAGTACCTTTTATCAAACCTTTGCCTATACAACTGGCAGATGTATTATCAGCATCCAAGCAATACAATACCAGCTGTGGACTTGTGTATGCCATAATTAGAAGATACCTTGGTACTGTCTGTGTTCTTTATATTGCATTTTTGTTCCCAGACTCCTGTGAAGGGTGGATGTGGATTGGAAAGGCAGGAGCAGTAGTGTAGAATGCTAATTGTTTTGAAGGGCACAGGATTCATTGGTTGTTATGGTAACAAGAGACTGTGCACAGGAGTTGAGAAGAGATGCAGCCAATGAAAAAATGAAGGTGAAGACATATAAAGAGAAAAAGCAACCAGTATGACAGACCAAAAACAGAGAAATAGATAAAGGGATAGGTAGATACATAAGATGAGAGAAAGTGAGAAGAAGAAAAGCAGCAGATTTACGTCTGTAAAACCTGCACTGCTGTGAGCCGAGCTTCATTCTTTTTTAAAGATCTTTAGTAAGGTTAAGACTATACAGTATAAACGAGAGAAACTCAACAGCTGACTTTGAAGAATACCTTGGTGACTGTGGGGAGGAATGACGGATTTAAAGGTAAGAAAGGAGGAAAATAAGTGACATGAGAAAAAAAAAATACAACTTACACTTAATACAGCTGACAAAACAAATACTAGTAAGTATAGGAAGATAAAGGCCTTGTGCGCACATTAAGTGAGAACTCATTTTGTCAGTTTTGGGTAAATATTCAGTATTATCTTTGTGGGTTCAGCAATCCTGAGCATCTAAGCTACAATTATCTAAGAACATTGCTTAAATGTAAAGTAAAACACACAAAAGGAATCTGAAATACTAAGGGGTTTATATAATAAAAGTTCAATGGCCTCTAAAAATGAAAAAGGTCACAGTTATGACAGAAGCTTTCAAGGTGTGAAACTTAAAACTAAATACATTTAATGTGTATCATTATCTTTTCATTGTTACAAAATCAAAAACATAAAAAAATCTTTAACTATAAATACAGAGTGGAATCTAACAAAGCTGTAAAAAGGGATGCCAGTAAACACTTGAGACATCCTGAAAGGTCCTCTAAATATGAGAAAAAAAAATAAACTAGTCATTCAGATACTGCAAATGAAAAATAAATATTATTTATGTTATAAACAGTGTGTTCTCAAAAATATTTCTTAAAATGTGCTAATGATTTCCCTCAGTTATTTTGTTTGCATCATTATATAAAATTTAAGATGTTTTTCAGAATACCAAAAACCCATAATGACACAAAAACGGATTCAGTCAGTTTTAGACCAGAAACGTCTTTATTTTTCAGTTAGATTGTTCTTTTTTGGTTTGTAGTTTGGTGGCTGTCTTGAGGCTTATTTAGCACTGAAAATAATCTAAATTTGTCACAGTTGCTTGTAGATAGGACCCACATAGAGGCAGGCAGGCAGGCAAGAAAAGCAGTTTCTGGATTCAAACAAACTTTAATGACTTGAACTGTGACTGCAAAACAAAGTGTAATTGGCCCACATAACAAGAACTAACAGAGGTGAACAGAGGATCTGAAAAAGGACAAATAAAACCGAGACATACTATACGCTGAGGGAGGTAATCACTAAATGAGGGACACGTGTGCTGATTAGTAATCATGACCAGGTGTTAAGGAAGCAGAACAAAAAAACACTGCAAAAAAAAAAACAAGTACGGTTTGTAAAACTAGTTAATAAGACCAGAACAAATCTAAGATCAGTTCAAACAAAGATGCTAATTCAACACAACCCACGGAGTGTAACAAAACATTAAGCTTATCTTGCAGACTGGGAGCCTGCACTACAAAACAGGTTAAATATGGTTCCTGTAAAGATTTCTTTATAAAATGTGAATGGTTGTCTGACTTGTTTGCGATGGACTGGTGACCATTTCAGGGTGTATTCCACTCTGCAGGGGTACACCTTGTTCAGTGACTGCCAGAGATAGACACTATCTAGAAATCTAGCATTAGCATAAAAAGCATAATCACTGGTTTAATTGTCTTTTGAAAGAATAGGGGTGTTTTTAACTTTATTTTATTGTGTGTTATGTATGGTGTATTTTGTACGTATGATTGACTTTGAGTCTGCATGTAAAGCCTTCCCTCTCTCTTACTCACATAGTTTTACAATTTATTAAAAAAAATGGATTACTTATTTGTTGAAGACCTTTGGCTTCTCATCCACAGAGCTTTTTCAATTCAAAATGTTAAGTGTGGAGTTCCAAGATTTAAAACTGAAGTGAGTTTCTTAGACTACGTGAGCTGAACTCAAATGCAAAGCAGGGTCATTAGAGTTTGGCTCTTTGTTGGCCTGGTTCACATTTCTCATGTGAACCAGGCTTCATATTTTCATTGAGAAACGGTTTAAGTCAAGGAGAGACAAAAGAAAGACGAGTCTCCACTTTTATGCACCAGTGATTTTATTTAATTTAATTTTACCGTTCTTTTTAAGGATATCGATTGGTTGACGGGTGATGCTTTATTTGTGTAGATATCAAATCTCAGAACCTATCCTGCTCTAGAGCAGATTAGGTTTCCAGAATCAGTTGTCATGAAACTGACGCTGGTATAAAGTGAACCAGTTTTGTGACACGGAAAATCCTGAACTGAACCTGAAGTTACCTCACTAAGCCACTAATCCTGCAATATAGGATGGACCTCTGGACTCAGAGGAGGTGAAAACCTAGAGTGAGTTTTTATTTTAGTTACAATTTGCTCTGATCTAGCAGAGAAAAGCTGTGTCAAAAGTCTTACACTATAAAATAATTAAACATTACTTTAACTATCATGGAGCCAGTAAACAAACTAGATGTGTCTGCCACCCTTTATAAAAGCTCCATGTCCTGAGCTATTGCCATTGAATGCTGTTCTCTGTGACCGACTGAACCCTTCCTGAGAGGAGCATGCTCAGTAGCAGCTTCCTTTATTAAAGAAGCTTTGGATACTGAAGCAGTACGTGTGGGCAGGAGTGAAAACACAATGACAACCTAAAAAATTCTGTTTGGTGCTTCTGAACTGGCACTTCTGGACACATTATGGGGACATGTAAAATTGCAATTTAATAAACAGGGGGCAAAAAAAAAAAAAAAAAAATTAAACATTGCACAGATCTCAATCCTTACATTTACCTCTGGAAGATTCCTCTCCTTTTCTGGTCAAAAAAAGTCCACTATGACAAACAGTCATAAATTTAAATCAAAAATTTAAATAAAAATCATTTTAGTCAGCTACAGTCACTGTCCCACTAATGAACAATGATCACCTAGCCTAATATAAAGATGAAAAAAGAGAAAAACTGCTCATTTACGGTATAATATACTAAAGATTTGTCATTGGACTGAGTAAATTTTTTTATCTCATTGCAAGCAGATGATCAGAAGAAGCTCAAGCTGTCCTGTTTCCTGAATAACTAGAGAGGAGAATGTCACTCCACTAGATGTAAGCTTTTTTTTTCAGTTTTCCTGTGCCTAAAAAGACAATGTTTATGTTTCTGTACAGATGGGACGACAACTCTAAGGTCTCCAAGTCTCCCAAAGGAGATCTCTGAATGCTTTGTGGAGTGGCTCTACATTTTGCTGCCATGCTTTTGAAAAGCACAAACAGGAACAGCTGTTTGTCTTCAGAAAGCTGTTTTGTTTTATTTAACTGTTTGCTCTTTCCGAGGCAGGTGTCTCTGCTCTCACTCCTCCTGTAAAGGTTGTTACCGTGCTAGAACAGCTTACGTCCCACATGATTTCAGACCATGACTCTTTCTTTGGCGAAACATCAGTAAAAATCCTCGAGTTAATGCTGTCAGACAGTCAAAGTTCTGGATGGTAATGCAGAATATGGTATTATATTACACTTCATTTCCCAAGGTAAGCTGCAACCCATGGATGAAAACTCTATCACGCAGGTGCCACTCTCACGCTGGAAAGGTCCTAGATCTATTTTCTGACAGAAGGTAGAAAGAATTAGCTTAACTTTTGCTCTAAGCATGAAGTGATAAATTGCTTATTTAGTTTCACATTCTCCCCAAATACTGTGATTTGAGTCAATTTTTGTTCGTTTCACGAGTCTGAGAAGGTTCTGTGTGAAGAATATTCAGTTTCCTTTTACATTTACTTGCTAAAAGCTTTGACAAAGTGAGCTAATGGGACCTCTATCATTTGGAAACCTGTCAAAAAGTCCATTTACATTTGAAAAGTTGAGCTGATCAAAAAAGCTTTCTCAAAAATTTCTCAAATTAAAAGCAAAGATTAGAAGAGTCTGTGAGTATTTCAAATTCAAGCTTGTGCTCTGCATTTCTTTATAAGCCCTGGGAGGATGCTTGATAGGAAGGAGAGTGTTCCAGTTTTCAGCACATCCCCTTCTTAAGATTCTTTTTTTTTTCTTTTAAAGTTGGATGGCAGTATGACAGGAAGAGAGGAGCTGAGATGCTTTACAACATCCTCCAGAGTTGTAGTCTATCTTTGGACTATATCAAGCAAAATGTCTAGCTGCTGCTTGTAAAGTTGAAAGTTATAGTATAAGTATGTAGAAAGGTTTGTGGCAAAATGGTTATAACATTGTTGATGTTTTTTTGTCAAATGTATAATTTAAACCACTTGTTTTCAGAATTGATAAACATGTCAAAAGTTTAAAGATGGAAAATTGAATCTCAACTGACAACATACATTATTCACACTGAGGTCTGTGACACAAAGATGATGTCTTTTCACACCAGTGTTGAGTCTAAAACAAGTTTGATCATGTACAAACCACCCATCCTTATTGCCCACTCCTGGAAGCAACAGGGTGGTATGTTATTCTTTGTTTGTTTGTTTGTTTGTTTGTTTGTTTGTTTGCTTGTTTGTCCCTGTTTATCATGTGTATTTGTCTGTTGCATTAGCAAAATATCTCCAGATTTTATTGGACAGATTTTAATTTAACCCTTAAGAAGTAGTTATTGAATGTACATCTACAACTGGTTTAACTTTTAGGCACAATACAAAACAAAATGGCTGCCACCACTAAGCAAACTTAGTGTCAGGAAGTGTTTTGTTTTTTTGTTTTTTTTCTAAACCTGAATGAAAAAGGGGCACTCTTTAAGGCCTGCATGTGTGCCAGTTACCTTGAAGAACAGTTTAGGGAGAGCAGGATTTATTTTTAAGAAAGGTTCAGACTGGCTGTGGGAATACAAAAGAGACATTGTGCTGTTTTGGAAGAGCAGGCAGGTTAGCTTTTTATGACTTTAAATTTATTGTTTTATTCTTCTAATTGTGATAAGTATTCATTTTACGAAGATGTGTGAATTGACAAGAATCAAAGGAGGATAAGGAGGGATATAAATTTAAGAAAGAAAATATAATAGAGGCTTGTCACGGCTGATTTATAAAACATCAGTAAACGGCTGAGTGAACTTTTATTCCTTTTGTGCTTATAGTATTAGCGGAAAATCTTCAGAAACTTGTAAAAATGCTGAGTGTATCACAATAGCTGTTGAAAAGTCTAACATTGTTTGATTAACAGGAAGATAAACCCACATGGAGATGCAGGCCGGAGGAATCTGGTGTTTAGAGAGACATGATTCATGCGTGTGAGACTAGATATGGATCCCGGAACTCATCTCGACTTTTTTATCTGACACGACCACAGGACAACCACAATATTCATGGGGCTGGAAACACTACAGTCACTGACGTGTTTAAGAGATATGAGCTCTGTTTAACTTTTGAGTGTTTTGTGAGAAAGTATAAAATATATAAACAAATATAAACAACTAAAGCGAGAACCTTTTTTTTTCGTTTTTTGTCAAAATTGATAACACGTGATCACAAAAAACAAAACATCATCTATCCGTCTATTTTCTTTCCCCATCTTCTCCTTTCCGAGTCACAGGGAGCTGGTGTCTACCTCCAGCAGTCACCCTGGACAGGTTAAACAAAACATGCGGCTGGTAATTTTCAAACAGGTAAAAGTTTGTAATTAAACCTTAAGTTGTTCTAATTGACCATGGATTGTGAAAGGTTTCTGCTTTTTAGAACAGTCGCTACAACAAAGGTCAACATTGCACAAGGTTTTTAGGAGGTAAACAAAACATTTTGATTGGTGAGGATGGATCTGACCTGAAGTTTCAGACTGCAGACATGCACTGTTTGTAGCCTATGAGAGATTGTCATACCTCAACACTCACTAACCTAATAAGCAGTATTTTTCTGACATTATCATAATTAACTGTGTTTAATCACACAATAAAAGCATGTTATTGCTCCATTTATTAGATTTTTTTCCTGAGCTGAGTTTTTTGCACAAAAAGAAACTGCAAAAAGACAGCTCATAAGGGGTGTTCTCTGCAAATGGGTTCCAATGCTAAGTCAGTGGCAGAGTTTGCTTAGCACCAGCTATTTTTGTTTATATTATTGGAAGCTCTGGCATCAAAAAAATCGATGCTAATTCCGCAATAATGTCTTGCTTAGCAGAGCAAAGACCTGCTTTTGTCAGGAGCTAGGGGCAGGCCAACAACCAATCAAAATGTTGTGAGACCCATGTGCTAAACTGATCTGCCTGCAGTCCAGACCTCTCATCAATTGAAAACATTTCTTATATTACATCATAAAACAAAAAAGTCTGGCAAAAAAGACCCAGGACTGTTGAACAGCTAGAATCCTACATCATTTTTTTCTTTTTTCAGTACAACGCACACACACCCATTCCATGCATCACTTACTCATTTACACAATCAACAAATTATTCCATCAATTGTGGTTGTATTGTATTGTGGCTCAGAATCTATCCCTGGGACAGTTAGTTTTGCAAAATAGAGGAAAAGCAGAATGAACCATTATCTAAACCACAGTTGTTCAATATCTTGTGAGCACAGCGTACTTCACAAAACCAAAACTTACAGAAACAGTCTTTGGTGTAATGCTGCATTTTTAAAGAGAAATGTTTTAAATTTTACTTTATTCTGCTTTTAAAAGTCAATGGTTGTCATGACTGGTTTGTCATCACAACAGTAGTGTAATCGGTAGTAGTGGTGACTCTTTTTTTGAAAGTGGAAAAGAATGTGCATCTGTAATGTGACATTCCCAATGTATTTGTGTGTGAGGGATGTTTTTCATTATATATTCATAAAAGCGTGCTGAGATCTACAGGAATCTACTTTTTCAGAACTGGCATGTCTAAGAATAAAACTGCAAAAATAAAAAGAAGAAAAGTGGAACAATTAAAATCTTTGGGGTACAGTGGGAGATAACAAAAAGAGAAAAGCCAGGATAAATATGTTATAGAATTATATTTTTAAAACAAATGATTGATTTACAGTTTTAATACGTCATCCTAATTGCGATGTGAAGGTTAAGGCTACATTCATTGTTATTGTTTTGTAATGCATCGAACGTCATGCAAGCAAATCCTTTTAAGCAAAGGGTGCTTAGGTCTTTATTTCATTAATCCTGACTGAGCGGTGTAGATATCAAAACAAGCACCCAACCTGTTCCACATCTGTGACGAACAGACATCTGTTTCCTTTCAAATCTCAACAAGAAACAAATAGAAATTCTGACTTAAGGGAACTGGTGGAGGATAGGGAATATCACTATACTGATACACTTATAAATGATGTAAAAGTCAATGCACAAAAAGCAGGAGAATGGTAAAAAGGAAACGATTTCGGGAAGAAGAGGGGCTTTTCTTTAATCCTTGTGAGGCAAAGCGTCTTAATGCTAACTTCCTCTTATCAGGCATGATGCAGAGACCTTACTATGGCCTCTGCTTCACTTTGATGTGTTATGTGAGGGAACTCAGACTGCTTTTCCACTTGCATGCACAAATTCAGGCTCACAATCCTTTGGTAGGATACGCATAGATCTATTGCTGCGAGGATATGCTCCTCTGAAAGTGCCTGGTTTATTGCCTTTCTCTCATTCTGCCCTCATATGCATAAAAAAGGCATCTCAAATCAGATTCCCATGTGCAGAGAACACTTTTAGCTATTGTCTATTTATACATCTTTGTCTGTCTTGCTTATTATAACTGTGAAAATAATTTCTTGCTAACTCTCCCAGAGACACAGAACAAAAAGAGAATCAAATGAAATTCTAATTATTTAATTTTTTTTTTCATTTAGTGAACAGTAGCAAAGGCAGATTTGTGTGTGTGTGTGTAAATCTACAATAAGTGAAAATGGCATTTATTGCAGACTGTATTAGACAGCCTTCTTCATAGTAATGAGCACTCAAGATAACCAAGTGTATGCTATTTAAAATTTTAATGTCTTACCAAATTTGTAATGCACTTTGTTCCGAAAATGTGTAAACACAATTTCCCAAACACATCCAAAGGACAGTTATACATTGTTTTTTGTCTCTTTTTTTTTTTTGAGGCGACTAAAAACATACAAAAACACTTTTATGTTCATAGAAAAAAAGATTCTAAACTAATTAAATTTAAAGTCAACCACCTTTGATAAAATTTGTTAGGACTACGATGAACTGATTTACTGAAGAATCAACGCAGACATAAAGAAAATTCTCCTTCAAGTTTCACAAAAGAACAGTTGCTTTCCTAAAAAAAAAAAAAAAAAAAGTAGGCCCTCTTCATAGAGCTGACAGTCTCTTGGGAATACAGCAGAGAACAGACCAACGAGCGTCCCAAGCTGCTGGAGCAGATGTAGAGGTTTTTCTTCACGCTTCCAGTGCACCTTCTCCGCCCTGCTCAGAAACTCAAGAGCTGTGCGAGAGAACTCTGATTCACCTCAGAGGCTGCAGAGAAAGTCTCTTGGTGAATTTGGATTAAAAAAAAAAGGTTCTAAATGACACTAAGACACATGCTGGGCCTTTATCAATCCGGGGTTAATCACTCCAGTTAAAGTGTATGATGTTGCAAGAACTAAAGTACCGGATGACTTCAGAAAACATCACTGATAATTTGTTCAAGTACATTTATTGATGTGTTTATACACTTACAGACAGATGTAGCACATTGTGTCAAATTGTACATAGAAGATACATTCATTAAAAAGTACAGATTAAAAAAAAAGCTTTTCAAATTAAGAACCAATAAAAACATAAAAAAAAAGAAAAATAGGATACAGAAGCATCTGCCATAAGCAAACGTCACATATATATGCATATATTACACCAAAATCTAATTTCCTGGGCTATTCCATATGTATTTAGGATGTCTGATTTAACATGTAAAAAAGGAGAATTTTGACCAATAAATATGAGTGTTGTGCCATTACATTGACATGATTGCATCTACGCCTTCCCTTCAAAATGCACCTAATTGAGTAAAATAGGATGCACCCCTACAATTGCCTCAATCAGCCAAACTGCAATTTTGATCAAAGAAATACTTGTGATTAACCATGACAGACTTTGAATAATTGAGCATCAAATAATAGCATGAAATCTGACAGCGTTGTGTACAAAGAACTTTTACAAAGTTAGGAATAAAAATAGTCTTTTGTTGCAGCCCAAACTTCTTGTTTTTCGTCATCTTATGACAAAGATATTTTGACCAATTTTGTGTTTGTAGATTTTCATTATGACTCACATTGCAAGATCAGACAGTCAGTAATGCTATGCAGGCTTCAAGATATTAAGATACCTTTGTTTTCTATAAAGGGAGTACATAATGGTTTACATACAGGGGATATAAATGTCTGTGTTTGCATGTGAATTTGGGTATATTTATGTGATATTCATTAATTTATTCAATTTTACAAACCTGCTCTTTCATGTTTTGGTTACAGAGGGGCGAAGAAGATCTTAGCTGTGATCAAGTGGGAAGAGAGGTACATCCTGATCCTTCACAGACCTGATAGTGACACACCATGCATAAACGAACACTTAGTATTTCCTTTATGGTCATTTAAAATTTAGCCCTAAATTTAATATTCATGATTATTGCCTGTAGGAATCCAAATGCATGCTCAGATTCTGATTAAACTTCCAAGTTTAGGTGACTAATGTTATAAATGTGATAATCCAGGAGAAGTTGTATTCGAGCAGGAACACTGGTGCAGAGGTTCTCCTCATCAGAATCGGCTTGGTGCCCATCATCGAGAGCCAGCATGTCTGGAGAACCTAAAAGAATCATTTGGACAAGATGCAAAGTTTTCACAGGCAGGATTGAGCATGACTAACTGCATAAAGTATTCTATCATCTGGTGTCCTGGAGGGGAAGAAACCAGGCTTTTATGGGGGAGGTGATTGTGAACGGCTGGCAGCTCACACCCAACACCCGCACACCAGAAACCGTTTTTGCAGTCAGTCAGTCAAATGGAGATGGGGTGTGGGGGTGGGGGACAGTGAGACGTCTAGGCTAAGAGGAAACAAGGACTGTGACTTGAATAATTTGAATAAAATAATAAAGTGAAGAACAACACTGTAGTTTCATTTTTATTTAGAAATGCAATAATGTGAATCAACTGTAGGTTTCAATACATTTGAACGCAAACAGATGTTTTGTATTTAAAAACATAAAATAAATAAATGTTTGTTAAATAAATATAAATTAAAATACCATCCAAATCTGATGTCATAAAATCATACTTAAGGAGGGTTTAATTAAGGCAAAAGTAAATTTAGGTAACATGACATTTGTGAAAGCCTGAGGCAAAATGGGGTTTGTGGTAACTTTTGAAGGAGAATTTGGTGAGGAAAAAGTCTACCACAGGATAAATAAAACAGCACCTAACCAGACAAGGTTGTAAAAACAACTCTTGGCACAGATGAAATCAACCAGCTGAGCCAGCAAGCAGCACTTATTAAACCGCAGGTCACCTTACTTGCGATGATTCACTTCTGTGGCAATACCAAGCAGTAAGCAGAGAGATGATTTTGCGTCCCACATTTACTTTTGAGTAACGCAGGTGGGTGTACTTTCATGGATGTTTGCTGTTCCTTATTTGATTTAACAGGTTTCTGGTTATCCTCAAAACCAATCAGATTTGAGTAAATCTTTGAGGAAGAACCACAGAAGGAGGGGAGGAGGTCTGTGTGACAATGTCCAGATTTTGCCTCAAATAAAATGATAAAATAATCAAACGTTTTAAGGAAACACATGTTGACGATTCTTGGAGTTAAGAAATATTCTAACCGTAATAAAAGAATAAGATTTAACCTGACAGTGGCTGAAATAGTTTTGGTTAAATCACACAGAGTTGTTCGTAAATCATTTAATCAAGATTTAAACATAAGGCTCAAATTTCAAACTACAATGTTAGCAAGTTATTCTTGATCAAAATTACCTATACAAGAGGAATCTTATGATGTGACAATGATTACTATAAACTATGTAAGTGACTGACATGTTTAAAGAGCAAAAACCTCGTCTTTTGTTGAATATCATATAATCGTCGTTTCTGGTTCTTTTTATAACAAATAATAAGTTCATGCCGTCGGATGGAGATTAGTCAACCTAATAACTGTAAAAAAATTGAATTTTGTAGACCATTCCGACGGCTTTCCGAAAACATAATAGAGCCAATTGTCTCGGACACGCAAACGAGGCTCATTTGTGTATGACGTCAGCAAAGGGAGTCCCAAGCGCACCGCCATGACTGTCTCACTGGCAAAATGGATACCGGTAGTATATGTAGTAGCTCGAGCTCGTCGGATTTCAGCGAATTTGATTTCGAATCTGAGGATGAGGCCTGTCCGAATCAGGATTAGACGATGAAGAATTCGGGGAGGGCAGATTTGAATGCGATATTGATGGAATAATCCAGCCATATATGGACGAACCAGAGGTCCAACCACCACCGGACGA
>NC_051432.1:10718552-10729764 GCF_001649575.2 Kryptolebias marmoratus
ATACAATACCAGCATGAACAGCAATGGCGGACGTCTCCCTGTGCTGACGTCATCACCGACGATTTCCGAGAGTTACCGAGCGCGATTGGAACTTTCGGTTCATAGCAGACGCTTAAAAATTTTTGGTCAAAATTCGTTTTTTCATAAAATCCACCGAGTTAAATTTCACTTTGTCGACAGATATATGATATTGATGTTATTGAGATTCAATTGTGTAAAGATTATTTTGTAATCACTTTGCTCTTTAAAGGTAAAACAAGGCAAAAAGTTCACTTTAAAGCTGAAATAACTTAGCCATGTTTTTGAAAAAGGTCTGGAATGTTAAAGGCCTGATATAAAGAAACAGAGTTGTTTTGTCAGCTTAGAGAAGGCATAAAAAAAGGTTTCAATCACACTGTCCAGGCACTTTAATGCCTCAGATGGGGACAGGATGTCTGTTTCTGGGTCACTCCTTTGGAAACTAATCAGTAAGTCCAAGATTCTTGATTCCTGTTGGGATAAAGAAAATGTTCTTATCTTGAGCCTTTTCCAGTTGCAACCATGAGGAAGAGGAGTGAAGGGTGAGCTTGATGTGAGACTGAGTTTTACAACTCGTCCAGTATTTCACCGATCGTGGGCACTACATAAAAAATAGTTTTACATTCAGCTTCTGACTTAACACTCAACTTAAAACAGGCTAAATAAAAAAATAGAAAAGGTAGGTTGCATTTGGAGTTGTAGCATTAAGACTTGTTGAGGTGTTATGTGTAAGGTGCATTGCCTGTCTCTCACTCGTGAATCATAGCTTTGATCAAGAAAGATAGTGCTTAACCCTCCTGAAACCCTTGAAACTGAAGAGAGGATGAGAAGCCCTTGGAACTTTGGGTCCATTTGACCCGAAGGCCACAGGAGAGTTAAACTGCAAGTAGTGAAGTGTTTCACAACAGCAAAATCAATATCATCTTTAATTATTAAACTTCCAAATGTGAGCAGTATTTAAAGAAGCAGAGACATTTGTTCTGTCAGTCTTATGTTGAGAAAATATTGGAATTATTTTTAGCACTTTTTTTAAAGGATTTTGATCATGTACTGGTATGTTACCAGAATGCCTGTGTTTACCACCTGACTCTATAAATGAATGACCAGATTTAGTCATGTTTTTTCAAGAGAGTATCAACATACATGACATATGATATGAGTGTTATTGTGGGGAAAGGCATGACCTCTGGGCAAGACAGGTCAGTCCATGGCATCCATTACAAAACTTTAACTTAATATATTCAAAAAGAAATCTAGGTGTGTGAATATGTAGAGAAAACATATGGATCAGCTGTGAATGTGGACATTATATTGCAAATTAAGTACAAACTTAAAAACTATGTGGCACAATATGTGTGACTGTGCTAAAAGAAAATGTAAAGTTGATGTCATATAGTGTGCAATGACAGGTAATTTAATAAAAAAGGGGTGGGATGATGGAGGAAGCAGATGCAAGACAGGAAAATTCCGAAATCCACTTGTACAATCAGTTAGAGCTCAAAGCATGTATTGGGGAAACCTCTCAGCTACTACCAAACCAGAGTTTAGCTCAAGATCTATTGAGTTCCATGCAGCTTTATGTTTGCTATGGTTAATTATGTTTGGTGACATCTTAAATGTGGTTGAGTCCAGAATTAGTTGATGAACATACGCTGAAAACCTTCTGAGAGTTTCATTAAAATCCATCCAGGAGTTTATGAGACCTTTTACCAACAGACAGACAATCAGACACAGGCAATTGCATGATTTTACGCATTTCATGGTAGCAGACAATTATTACAGATAACTGCCTTTCCTGGCTCAAACAGCTCTTACAAAGACACACTGAACACCTGTATGACTCAGGTCTTGTAGTTTCACATGTTAGGACATTTATGATGACACAAACTGAAAGTGAAGTTGTCCCTTTTTTAATAATCTGAAATATTTGTCTTTATTTGAGTATGTCTGAGTGCAATTTGTGTGTTTGTGTGTGTGTGTGTGTGTGTGAAGAAGGACTGAGCGAAATGGCCTATGACTGATACTGTGGCTTGATACTTTGAGGCTCTGTCACAACACATAAACACTGTTATTTTACATATGCTCTAAATCACTGTAAAAAGTATAAATTCAACACTAACATGCTCAAAATGTACCATTGTGATAATTAAGTGGCCATGTAGACAAAAGATGAACACTTGATTCAATGCTTGTTGTTTTTAATGTGCTCGTATAAGCTGACTTAAACGTCGACAAAAGTAATACTGGCCAGGGCTCATTGTCAAAAAAAAATACTCCTTCTTCATATTTTACTTTTTATTAGGTCATAATAAAAATGGCTTTGAATTAATATTAGGTAACTGGAAGCTCAAGTAAACAAAAATATATAACATGTTTTATCTATTTTTCAAAAACTGCTAAAAATGTAGAAGCAGATAGTGGAAAAACTAGGACTATATAATGAGTCTGTAGCCTGTGGAACCGCTTTTGGTACCAAAATCTTAATCGTCTCTTGTATGACCTTATCAGACTCTTGTGTCATTGTGGAAGAATTTTATCCCACTCTTCCTTTTAACATTCCTTCAGTTCAATGAGATTTGTGAGCACTCAGTTATGCACAGCTCTCCTAAGGTATTCCGCAGCATTTCAATTGAACTAAGGTCTGGACTCCGGGACACTGCAACACCTTAGTTCTTTTCCTTTTCAGTCATTTAAGATTTGCTGCAGCGTTTTAAGGCCCTTGTATCGCTGCAGGATATGAATCGGCCTGAGCTTCAGCTGCCAGACAGATGCCTTCACATTTGACTCTAGGTACTGTAAATTTGTAACATCAAAATCAAACAAGTTTTTAAGCTGACAAAACATTGAATGTCAACATATGTATTGTTCAGTGTAATCATTTGCTATAAGAATCACAGCTTTCTATTATTGGCTTTGAACATGCTTTGTGGTAACTTAATAAATACATAAAAAACAGGGACCTCAGGGCCTTAAAAACAATATCACAAAAACCTGGTGGTTTGACTTTGTAAAAGACAATCCCTCAGACAATTTACTTTTAAAAAGGTTAAGCTAATTAAGGAGCAGAAATCGAGTTTAAGTGTTTAATATCTTTTGAAATGTGCAAACATTCTTCCTCTGCCCAGGCAGTAGCTGAAAGATTTGGAAAGGAACATTTGTTCAAATTACCTTACATTACATTTGCTTACAAAGGCTGTTATAACATGTTCAACTGATCATGTTAATGAAAGCAGCTCTAATTTTTATTTCAATAATTAACAAAGTCTTTAACTCAGTGCGTTCCTAATCTGGACACAATAGATACTGAGACTTTGTCAAGAGCCATTTAATGAAACGTTATAATGCTTTTAAAAATCTGTGAAGCGCCATATAATACATATTTGCCAATACAACAGAAGAAAATTACGTCACTGAAGTGTTCACTGTTTGCTTCTTCTTTGTTAATGTAAATATAAAAATCCACCACACACTGGAAAAAAATGAAAATAACCACAGCTAGAAGCTGCCGTGTGGTGTAGGCACACAAATAATCTGGTACCTCTTTCTAAAAAGGGTCTCTTTAGAAATTTATTGTTTCATAACTAGGTTATTTATGGGTTTGTAAACACTTTATAAAACATTAACAACTGTTTATAAAACAGGTATAAAATATTATTCACACACTGATGTAAGCTCACCTTTTGGCAAAATAAAGTACTGTGATTTTATACATTCAAGTAAATCTAATTTATTGCTCATTGCTCAGCTTACTTCTTGTCTAAATAATATGCTAAAACAAATTTTGCATTTGCAAATGCTCATAGTGCTTATTAGCATGTAGTTTACTAAGAAATGTTTGGTATTTAAAGTCTAAATTATGAAGAAATAAATAAAAGAACAGAACTTGATATTGCCAAAATGTGAGCTTGTTTCAATGTATGAACATTCTTTTATAACGGTAATAATTGTTGTTGCTTTATAAAGTGTTTACAAATCCATAAATAACTCATTTATAAAGCATTATTAAATCTTTTAAGGGCCCTTTATTAAGATGTGGTACAAAAAAGTCCAATAAAAAAGGCTGCTGAACCAAGAAAACTGGGCAGTTTTAGAAGATAATAAAACAGGATGCAGACATTATGTTTCAAAAAGAGAAATGTTTACCTTGTGGTATTTTGAAACTTTATTTACATTTACTTGTAAGACCATGCAATGTTTATATTTAGACTTCTGTTAAATAAATGTTACAGCTTGTAACTTATGGCTTTTATGTTGCAATTTTGGTTTTAGTTGCATTTCAGCCTCTGGTTACTTATAATAATGTGAATCCCTTTGCTCGCACAATCTGTTTTTTTTCTGAACTCTCAAAAAATGTTTGTTAGATGCAGTTAATTATGTCTTAATTTTTTTATTGAATGTGTTAAACACAAAATCGTGACAAATAAAATGTAGAAAAAAGCAAGAATCTGGCATGATTGTTTTTGCAAAGAGGCCCAAAATGAAGAGTCCAAAAAAGACAAGTGAGCGCTCAGGATGTCAAAAAAACAAAATCTTTAATGAGAAAAACAAAAGGCTATTGGTAAACTATTCCCAAATGAAAATTGAGGACGCACACAAGGAACTAGAATCAAACAAATAACAAACTAGGCCAAACCACAAGAAAGCAAAACAATATGATGGCCTGCTGAGTGACGAGATGTAAGACAATAACTACGCAGGGAGGGGTGATTACTGACTGAGTCCAGGTGAGGCTATTGAGCAGATGAACAAGTGTAAATGATTAGTTGAAGGCAAAGAGGATTAAAAGAAGCACTAGTCATAAAGGAGAGAACAAAGAAAAAGCTAAAAATAAAAAATTGTCCAAAAGAAATTGCCAGGAAAATCATGACAGAACGCATAACAAATAAATCAAACCTATAAAACAAACCCAAACCTCAAGATCATGACAAATTCAAGTAAACAATCTATACTACAGAGACTTTGCAATCATCAGACTCCACTTGAGGATTTCAGTGTAGTACAACCCCCCCACCCCCCCTCACAAACAGACGCACACAGACACACACACACACACACACACTTGTATAAAGCAGAGCGTGGCTCAAAGATCTGGTGGACATAGAAACATGTTGGCTTCGGCACAGATGCTCTGCAGTTAGATTTAGGCAGAAGCACAGGACAGATGGAGAGGAGAGATAGAGGGTTTTATCACAGTAAACATGTCAAGCCTGACAATTGAAAAATGAAGTGCAAACAAGTTGCTTTAGATTAAGTAGCAGTGGCTTTTGCTGATGTGTGCTGACTGATTGGGGGAAAAACACAGAACAAAAAGAACAATCATTGTTCTGTGTCTTTAATCAAGCCTTTCTGCTCAAAATACTGCAAGTTTGAGTCGCTGTAATTTCATGTATAATTTCAGTATAAATGTTTGGTATAGTGGTAATATGGCAAATGAGGTTAATTTCTAGTTTTCCCTCAAACAAAAAAAGATTACATTTAGACCGAGGATTTTTAAAACTCTGATTTTATTTCACTAAACATTTTATTAACAAAAACAAAGCAATCTGTCTAGATAGTCTGTTGGCAAGAATATATTTTTTGTCATTCCAGCATGCAAAAACCATTTATTTTGTATCATTTCCATCAGTGTGTTAGACACCACTGCGTTTGCTAAAATGCCAAGAAATTCATTGGACTGATTCAGCGGGTGCGGAACGTAAGGGCAACAAAAACAAGCGCTTTGGAATTATTCATTTTTAGGCACGTCATTTTTTTTTTCTAAAAAAACTGTCTGATTTCCATTTATGACATATTATTTAGTCAACATTAAACACATAATTTAAGAAGAATAATTCTAGGTAATATCTGTAATCAGACGTAGTATGAAAGATCTCAAAATAAAATGATTTAATTTATTGTTTCACCACTGTAAAAAATGCATGAACAACTCATTATCATGACTGTTTTAGCTCGAATCAAGCACTTGGCTAAAGTATCTCCAAAGGCACAAAACAGAAAGTTAATAAGATAAAAAGCAATCTTAGAGTAAAGCATAAAGACTGCGCTCACAACTCACAAATAATAACTATGTCCCAAAATGCATTTGTATTGTTTTGCAGTGTATGTCTGCCTAATTACTATTTGTGAAGTTACTATATTGTTTATCATTTAAGCTACACCTCAAACAGGATCTAGTTGATAGTAGTAATTAAAATGAGTGGTAATTTAGATGTCTGCCAAAAGAAGCTAAATACACACACACACATACACACACATATATACATACTACTACTAAACCAAATCGTTGGCCAATATCTGTAAAATTGACCGAGTTATAGACATTTTTTCTAAAGACATCTCAAATTGAGTTTAATCCAAAATTTTCTCTCTTGTAGATGTCCATCTAATGATTACTTAATGAGAGTTTTTTGAAATTTGTCCAGAGGTACAAGAGGTATTTTGGAAACCTGCAAACGCACTCATGCACACACAGACACAGGCAAAAACATTGATCATCTTTTAGCGGCAGGCAATAATGACCAAAATGAATTTAGGTACCAGTTAAAAAGATCATTTTTACTTTTGTAAAGCTAAGCACCTAATCTTTTATGATTTTAAGTGAGAATCAATGAGATAGCTCCATCATGAACACAGTTAGGTTAAAGGTACAATTTCAGAAAATCTTTCATGTGATTAAATTCTTGTTGTTCCTGTGAAATTACAGTATGTCCTCTAAACAATAAAGAAGGATAAAAAAAACTATGATAGAGCAGAATGCATGATAATCTGAGACATGAACTCCCATTTTATAGGGTGGAAAGATAACAAATCACTATCATTTCATGGCATCAAATAGCTTCACAGCTCCAGATAAAGCTGTGAGGAGCATTGGTTAATTGACAGCAGTTTGGCCCATTATTTAGAGCGACACTCACATAATGGGCTAGGAAAAGGTCAAAACTGCTGTCACTTGTGCTGTCAAATTGTCCTTGAGCAAGACACTGAACTCTCTGACTGCACAATTATTAAAGTCCTTCTGAAAATGAACACCAGCTAGAATGAATGTCTTGCTTGGGAATTTAATTATACAAGAATTGCTGTTGGAAAATCCGGAAGTTCTCTTAACTGGAGTCAAGAAGGACCCATTCAGGAGTAAATTTACGTCATATAAAACAACCTAAACCTCAAAAATGTCAGCACTTCAAGTAAATGTTTAAATGTAAATGTTTAAATGTAAACATTTACAACGTATCCCTTTTCTATCAGATAGATATTTGCACTAAAAATTATTTAAGTTGGAACTGTTTGAGTCTATAGTTTGAGCACAGTCTGCAGTCCATTGTTGTATATTCTTTGCACAAAGACAATGCAGCACATTTCAGTTTTATAATGCACCACATAGTGAACAGCACAGACAACTTAATTTGCTAACCCAGAGGACAGCTAAAAAATTATGAAAACAGATTAAAGAATTAATTTTACTGAAACAAAAGCTTGTTACTTTAAGTTGATAAATACCTTCACCAAGGTTCTCCTCCTGCAGTTCAGCTGGCTTTTCATTACAGAGGAATTAAGCAAAAGCTCCTTGGATTTGAGGACGCTCTTGTTCATAGTCCAACATGTCTCCCTCAACAAGACAGAAAGACAGTGGGTCCCAAGTATGTTGTTTACATTTCAGGAAATGAACAGCTGGTTCTCTCTGTATCTAACTTGTTGCAATCCTTCACTTTCCCATAAGCAGTTTTCAGGTTTTTCACTTTTCTTTGGCACTGTTGCCTTGAGTTACAAGAGATAATGTCCTCCGTTCTCTTCAGGCTTACTGGTAAAATGCAAGGTTATGATAGGGGTCCTCATATTTCACTGCACTGACTCCTCAACCCCTAATTATCAGTAAAACATTTGGTTTTGCTTGAACTCCGTGCATGACTATCCATCTTCTTTTCTGTGTTCTTAATTTAACAACACTCTTGGTGCCAGTACATTACACAGTTTTGTTTAAGCAGTTGACATCAATTACGTGGGCCAGTGTTACATTCCCTCACTAAATTTTTTCATCAAAGTTTTCGTCAACAACCTTTTTAGTTACAGACAAGAATGAGACAATAACTAAATAAAAACTAAAACATGAAAAACATGACAAAAAGTATTGATTTTTTTTGTTTTAAAAAGTAAATAAATAAAAACGAGCCAAAAATGTCTGACAGTGACAAGAGCCAATTAGATCTAATTTTGTTGTGTGAAAAGAAGGGATGAGTTGGGAAGTTATCCAATCAGAACTCATTTCTGAGCAGAGGACAAACGCATTTGTTAACCATGTGAGGTTGGTAAAACTAGCTTCTGTGCAGCCTCATAAAATAAAGGAAAATGACAAACACTCAGGAGAAACAGAAAACTCAGATGGACACTCAAGTAAAATAAGACTCTATCGAATGTGTGGGGCAAGTCATTGGTAAAAACACAAATGTGAAGCGACATTTGGCCAACCCTGACATTCATGCACAATGAGCTGCAGACGCTACTGTTAGATCCTACATGTTTAAACGCTGTTGTGTTTTACACACAGAAAGACACATCTGCTGCTGTGGTGTGACTGAATAATAAAGTAAATACATTTTTGTTGTGTTTTAAGTAAGCATTTGCAAACATTTTAAGAAGTACCTGGCATCAAATATAATCAAAGCTTTTTTCTCCCTTTTCTCATCACTCAGGAAGCATCAGATGACAACCGTGGATCACTGAATGCACAGAAAGTGAGAACATCTCAGAAGAATTTTTCATCTGTTCCTCTGAGTGATGAGCAGGATAAAACTCACTCTAAAAACCAACAGACCAAGGTTGGGGAGAAACAAACTGCACAGAATACCTCATAAATTCAGAGTTGTACTATTGATGCTACACCCTTAAGGAACATTGTATAGTATATTTCATTGGCTGATTTAAACATTTCAGGAATTTGAGTTTTTAAAGGATTATCCGTAAGTACTGGATTGTTTTTCGATGTAGATGTTCATCCTTTGTCACTGTCAATAATAGTTGTAACAGTGTTTGCAATATTGGTACTACTACTTAAGATATTTAATTGGATTGTATTTAGACTACGAAACACCTTTATCCAGACCACCTTCAAGGCACACATATTCTGTTTCACTGTTCCTCCAAGTATTTCTTCATACCTTGCTGAAAGTCTGCAGGAACTTTCATATGTCCAAATGGAAGGCTTATCCATTCATAAAGCCCCAAATGCAGTCAAAGGCCTGGCTCCATTTATACAAAGTCCAGATGGTAGGCCTTACATTAGTCTAAAAATGAAAATGAAGAGTTGGCGCAAAGACTTACAAGTACGCCCTATACTGTACTGTCCTGCACTCTGGGAACCTGAGAGTTGAAGCTAATTTTAGACTTGCAATATTCTAAATTAATCATTTCTATACATTAACCTTCCACCTTCTGTTGTGTAGAACATTTGCCCTGTTGTCAGAAACTGATTATTCTTTTGTGAGTGAGTCTGCGGGTTTGATAGATGCTATTAATCACACTTTGAAAATAATTTGCCAGGGATTTCACAAGATACATTTGTAAATTCATGAGCTTAGGCATACTAAGTATGCCTAAGCTCATGAAGTTTACTAACATTTCTCCAGCCATCCATGCATTCAATTAGGCAGCGTTTTCTGCAAAGCCAGGTAGGCTTTTCAATCAGTGCCTCTCTCACAGCATGCAGGAAACCATGCAATCAATGCATAACTGGAGACAACTCAGCCACATTCTTACACACGGTGAAGTGTTATTTATGTCTTGTGGAAATCTGCACCTGATTTATAATTTGTGGATATAGATGCTGTTAAAGAAAAGTGTTTGCAAAAACATATGGAAAAAAATAATTTGATTTATAAATGTGCTTGTTTTTCTCTCTCTCTCTCTCTCGCTTTCCTTTACATACACACACTCCCACAAGCATACACAGACATTCATATAGTGGCTATTTTTCCATAAATATGTGCTTTATATGCAGTGCTTGTTGCTTTACAACCACACATTTTTGATCAGATCTGGGTCTGACATGCTAGACTTTTTATTTGTCCAGGGACACTTCAACATTTTAGACATATAAAATGTGCCTTCATGAAAGAAACATGTTAAACATTTCAACTCATTTCGTTATTGTTTGTTAAAGATTACACTGTGACTGTGAATGTAACCAAAATACCCAATTAGCTCAAATATTGCCACTATTTCCACAGTGGATATAAAAAGTCTACACGCCCCCCCCTGTTAAAATGCTAGGATTTTGTGATGTAAAAAATGAAAACCGTGGTAAATAGATTCAAACATTTTTCTATTTTACTTTGTTTATATTGTATAATTCAACTGGAAAAAAATCTGTTGTGGGGAAAACTATTAAAAAAGATGTATTGATTGCATAAGTGTGCACACCTTAAGACATAATTTGTTGAAGCACCTTTTGATTTAATTACTGTCTTCATTATTCTGGGGAGCACACCTGCTATCAATTGAAGTGATTCTGATTAACCTGAACTAAAAATCAACCGACCAAGCAGAATTTTCCTGACATTTATTTTGTTGCTTCCTACAGCAAAAGCCAGTGTTTACAGAGAAATCACAAACAATCTAAATGATCTTGTTGTTAAAAACAATCAGTCAGGGGAAGGTTACAATTTTTTTTTTCTCCCTAGGGTTAGATAAGCAATCAAACTCAGTAAAGACAGTCATCATAAAGTGGAGGCCATATGAAACAACAGTGGCATTACAGAAAACTGAACGTTCCTCCCAAATAGATGAAAACAGGAGGCAGAAACCGGTGAGAAAAGCTGCCAGGAGGCCCACAGCAACACTAAAGAACCTACATTACCAATTCAATTTGTGGCCATAAAATAGATTTTTTTATCACGTTGTACAGGATATATGACACAGTAAAAGTAGAAAAAGTTTTGAAATGATTTACATCAGAAAATGTGACATTTTAACAGGGATGTGTAAAGGTTTTATATCCACTGTATGTTCTGGGTAGCACAGAAACACGCAGATGGTTTCGCAGTAGAAGTGTCTAAAATCACATTTATATTTTAGCTCTTACCCTTTCTTGATTTTGGTTGGTTTAGTAATATAATGTCACAATTAAAATAAATTGTCCAAAATATTTAAAACTATATATATATATATATATATATATATATATATATATATATATATATAT
>NC_051432.1:10730483-10840280 GCF_001649575.2 Kryptolebias marmoratus
TATCACCCCCCACCCCCACCCCAAACCCCCCTCCACACACACACACAAAAACAGTTGGTTGTGATAATGTGCCTACTCTCAACAGTGTTGTAATTTGTCAAGGTGAGTTTTTTTCACAAGCTTGAAGAGCTCTGTTAATTGCTGAGGTTTGTAAAAGGAAAGGAGGGGAATGGAGTGCAGATTAAAACTAATGTAGAGGGAAAAATAATTGTTGGCAGCAACTTTCATTCTTTCAAACCCCCAAGCCTAAAGAGACAGGGCCACAGTGATGAAGGGTGGTGGGTTAAGAGATGGAAATAATTGCATGGGGAAAAAATATGTATTTAAATATGTGTATATGTATATTTTAATCTGAGCTGACAGTGGAGAAATAAAACACATTGGCAGCAAAGCTCAGGATGCAGTAAGGAGGTCAGAGTTGATCACTAAAAAGAAGAAAAAATGCAGTTTAGAGGTTTGCTTCAAAAAAGACTTGTGTAGGAATGTATCAGTGCAAAATTTCCGATATCCAAATTATAGCAATCTTAAATGCTTGAAAAGAGGACCACTGGCCGATAACAAAGTCTGGCTGACTTTTTATTCAAGAAGTTAGGATTAAATGAGAAAAATGGTAGCTCGAGAAAACCTTTCACTTTGAGGCACTGTGAGGATTTGAATAGTTACCAAACAAATAATAAATAATGTAAAGAGAAAAGGAACTTGCCCATTGCTATTGCATTATATTGGTAGAAATGTTGAGACAAACAACTTTAGACAAACTTAAATCACATATTTTGCTGAAAAAGACAATATAGTAAAGAGTGATAAGGAGAAACAAAACTTTTATGAAAGAAATAATTTCATCAATGACCTGGCTAAGTTAAAATGTTACTGAATAATATACTACCATATATGATCAATCATCACATATATATCTGTGGATGAATAAATGGTAATAAACAATTTAAAAGAATGGAATTAAAAAAAAATAGATAAAGGTTTTCTGTTTCCATTGTGAGCTTTTTAAACTTCACACACTTTGACTCAGTAATATGAATAAGATGCAAAGACAAACTAGCTAGGAATTGTACTTTTGGGGGAGCATGCATTATACATTTCTGAGAAAAACGACCTAAGTTTTACCTTTTTTTTTTTTTTTGTATTCCTCAACAGGATTTGACAAAAAAAAGAAAAAAAGCAGTTGGGTCACTTCTTTTGAGATTACCAAAAGTTAATAAGCTGAAATGAGTTACGTTTGTATATAATGTATAAATGCATTAATACATGTGTTATAGATTTTATTATTTATTAATAATTGAGAAATATTGTAAAACCATCATAGCAGTAGATGGTCTACCAGGATATAGCCTTGTAAATATAGAAAATGCTAAACTCCAAGGCCTGTTTCTCCTGCTGTCAAACACTGTAGTCAGAGAGAAACTGCCGACAGAGTGGAAAGACTAAAGCAGTAGGGACACCATTTTTTATTTTAACACATCACTGTCAATGGACCTTTCTGTAAGCTGTGATCTTTGGCGATATTATCTATTGAGAGCATTAACCGGTGTTATTTTTGTGGCTGCTGCCAATGTTGTCTGTGATGCAATCAGACAACAAAATTCCACTGTATTATTGATGGTAATCTCTGAAAATTTCTTCTTCTAACTGTTGATCAGTTTTTGTTTTTACCCCTAACTGTTTAGTGATTTAAAGTCTTTTTGGAGTTTAATGTTAACAAATATTATTAAATTCAGTTTGAACAAGAAAAATGCAAGATTTTAGTAGCCTGGTCTAATCCAATTAGCACAAAAGAACTTTGTAAAATGTCAGGTTTTGGTAAGCATTCGAACACCCAACTATTGTTGTGATCCATGCTTTGAACTGTTTTTGTACAACTGGTAATAAACAATAGAGAAGTCTGGGCTCAAAATCAATCACTTTAAATTTGACACTTGAAAGGAGAACTTCTTGAGGTTCATGACTCAATGTTGACATGCCTGTTGCTTGAGGGAGAAATTCCATTAAACATAGCAACCATCGTCTTGGACTTTTTTTTTTTACAGTCTCACAGTTTCACAGGAAAAGCTAAAACATTTTAGCACTGCTGATTGATAGCAGGTATGTAGGAAACTGGAATTGCTGTTCTCCCCTCAGTTGATAAACAAGCCACCTCAGCAGATAGTAATTACGCCACATTCCAGCGTTCATCAAGGTATTAGATTTCTTGGCTTAAGTACCAATATTAGTCACACAGTGAAAAAAAAACTGGACTGAGAAAATAATTTTTCTATTGTAGAATGATTGTCCAAACCTGAAAAAAAGAGAGAACAAAAACACCACAAGTTCTTCAGAAGAAGTCATTAAGAGAAATATATGAGGAGCAGAAACACCTGAGATGTTTATAGAACAAAATGCTTTTTTTTGTAAAGACCTATATTTGTGTTCTAGAAAATATGTGTGTCAATATATATATATTATATAAACATATTTGGCTGTTCATTTGACAACACATGATGGCTTGTGAGCATTAAGGAAAAATGTATGCACAATTACTGCATGAAGGGAGATTTGTATTTATTTTTTTCAGAATTTATTGATACAGTACAATTGATTGTAACTGCAAAAGTAGTAAAATATTTACTGCTAAGAATTTATGATTGTTGTGTTGTTTAAGGTGTGGTCTTCTTTAATTTTCAGCTCTTATTAAGATGAAGATTTTACCTGGCTGCCAAGTCAGCCAGCCGCATGGCTACAGATGGAGGAGACTTTTTTTTTCTGTAGTTTACTTCATGCAGGTTTATACTCTTTAGCAAGCTGTAATTCAGTCCAGGCTTCAGAACGCTCTGTGTTTGTCTGTTAATTTGTCAATGCTAATTACTCATTACTCTGCATCAACCCTCACAGCACATACGTAATCATGATTTCACCCTGACGCAATCCTGCTCTCACACAGAAGAAGAGTGCTCGGTAAATAATCATTTAAACTTCTGAATTCTAAATGTGTTTTTAGTGTACTTTTGGGTTGCATTTTTAGATTGTGACGTTTGTCCTGATTACTGTTCTCAGCTTCTGGAAGCTTATTCAACATCTTACTCATCTTGAAGCTTATTCATCAACAAATGCAAGTACAAAGTGTTTCTATTCTGGGGTGGCTTTCCTTCGCCACAGTGGTAATGGTGGCTACTTAAGTGCTATCAATGTTCTCTGTTATCCCCTTTTAACATCCTTTTACTGTTTTATTAAAATCGACAGGGCATGCTGGATCATCCACATACCCAGAAATGAAGATGATCTCTTTAAAAAAAAAACTGTTCCTAGACCCAGCGAAGGGAACATGTTTGAAAGTTAGCAGTCTACTTGGTATTTTTTCATATTTTTTTCATACATTACCTTAAATCAAGGGCCTCCAATCAGTGGCTTCTTTGGTTACTTTCAGTAAAACAAAAATTTAAACTAACATGCATAGAGCAAAACATATTCAGTTTGTGCTAGCAGTTTCTTAAGGTAGTATCTCACTGGGCTGTGACTAGATGGGAAATGGCATTCATGACGGAGTTTCTGAAATGTCTCTACAATGTCTTGCAACTTTTGTGGAGTTCTCAACTTCCTTGCATGAGTCGCAGAGGCATGCAGCCTTCCTCTTCAATTTTTGAACATGTTGGAAAACTTTGTGACAACTTCTCTCTTGAAATACCCACAAAATCTCTGTGGGTGTCTCCAAGTCATCTCAAGAGTGCTAGAGCTGTTATTTATTTATTTTTGACACTGACAGAAAACATCTGCAAATGTCCTGGTCTAAAAACTATGTGTATGATAAATAATAATAATAATAAAAATGGTCCAAATCTGTCTGTCTCTATTTCAGAAATGTACTCTAGCAGATTAAATCCTAAACGTGAAAGCAGCTGCCAAGGCGGGTACAAAACGAGCTGAGGTGGGCAAACTGTGCACACAGAAATAGATGTGATTTTTCAAAAACTAACCACTCAAAACACGGCCACACAGCTTGTTGGTCACTTGGTTGGAAACTCTCAGAAATCAGTGAGACTGCGACAAAAAAATATTCACAAATTTTCTCACAATTTCGAATCACCAACTACTCTCCCAAAAGTTGCAGCTAAGTGAGAAACTAACTTTAACATGTTTCCACTTGATTATTCTCACTTCCAGGGTGTCATCTTTCTCTGAAATCCATCAGAAAACCAAACTGTTTAACTCATCTGAGGCAAGTGCAGTTTAGTACACATATCACAGTTTACTACTCCAAGGGATAGTAATAAAGCGATCTAAATTCAAGTCATTCTCTTAGCTTTAAGAATTAAAAATAAAAGCTTGGGTTTCTGTGGAAATGTTTATCACCATTTTATATTTAGCCACCATTTTAAAAGCTTTAACAAGGAGTTGTTTAGTTTATCTGGAAAGAGAGAGATAGTTGGTGAACACCCTGGAATGTGAGCAACGGATGTGCCAGCAAGGAAGGGGGAAGGAGAGACCTTTGACCTCCAGAGAAGGAAGGCAGTGACCCACCATCTGGAGGAGGGGGAGCCCAAGTTGTTAAAACCAGAGAACATCCTTTGTTTCCTCAGACAATCCTGGGGTGATGGCTTGACTAGTTTCAAGATGATCTGTGTCTCATTCCCATTGATTGTCTCCCAGATGCATCTGGTTTTATTATTGTATGAATGTTGACTAAGGGTGTTTGAATAAATGTGTTAAACTTTAAGGTAACGTATCCAGGTCTTTCCCAACAACCAACTCAGGGAGAGAAAGGTAGTATATTATCTCGACATTTCATTAAAAAAAACTAAAAATGAAAACAGACATTCACAAAGTAATACAAATATCAAACTGGCCTAACTTTTATATTCACTTTAAATGACTCATACTCACAGTTGTTCAAATTATTTTAGGAGATTAATATTTGCAACTGGGGTAACATATAAGGGTAAAGAGTGTAAATGCACATAAAAAAAATAATTTTATCCTGAAAGAAACATTTCTGATCATCCATGCAGCACAGTTAAATTTGATTTATGTCATATTAAGATGTGTTTATAACCTTCTGTGTACATTCTCTAATGTCATGTTATCTTCTTAGGATGGTAATGATTATCTTTGGGGAACATAAATGTGTGGATTCTGCAAATAAAAGTTGAATCAAAATTAGTTTAGTTTAGAAGTTTCATTCAAAATATAATAACAATCTGGTCACACATTATACAGGTATGTGTCATGGGCTGCATTTATCATTCCAACCATGAACAAAAAGTCAACAGGGAAAATAAAATTGTCTCTGCATGACCCTGTTTATTCAAAATCAGAATGTCTATTGGGGTCCATGTTACTTTAATTTCACTCTCAAATCCTGCTTTGAAGTCCATCCAGCCATCGAGGCTTTTAAATGCCTTCAGGCTTTCATTCACGAGTTTTCCCAGTGTAGAAACAAAGGTACATACACATCACTAAATCCCATTACTGGGCAAATTTTAAACTCACTAGTCCACTGATTCTTCAGTAGGGCAGGATCAACACCTTTATTTTATTATGATATTATCTTGTTACATATTTTAAATGCAGTTATGTAAAAAACTTAATGTAAAATACACAGCCAGCCACTGTCAGTCAGAGGCATGTGTGGTGTGTACTGTTCTGCTTCTGCAGTGAAATAAATCTGAATTTATTCTTTTTGACACATGATAAATAATCAAATTTCTCGTTTTCAAACATATCAAACTTTATATCGTGCCTGTAGTTACGCTGTGTTACATTATTTTGTTTTTTACGATGACTGTGAGCAAAGCTGGGTTTTTTTAAATTTATTTATAAATTGCACACAACAGATCTTTAACATCTTTTCACTTGTTTTGGTTTTATTTTCTATGTCGGCTACTCACAAGATAAGGTTGAATTTCCCCTTGTGTAACAAATCTTTGGAATAGCTTTTTGTTGTTAATTGCCACTGTAAATTAACACAAGGACTGATTGTTGCCATTAATAGTGAGAATAATAATTAAATATCAAAAGGTTAATAAAGGCCAATAAAAATAATTGTTCTATAATTTGAGTTATCTGTTTGATGGAGAACACTTGACTATGACGTTGTCCCTTTTGTGTCAAAACAAGTACAGCAGCTAAATTGACGGGTGATTAAGATGGAACGAGATTGATGGTTTCACATCAGCAACACCGACTGTGACTATTGGCTAGACAAACCTTCTTTCTAGATAAACAATATCACTATAATCGGTGTGCATGCATGCAGCTGTGTTGTGGTGGGTGTGTAATCTTAATTTAAAAAAGCATTTTTTGCACAAACCTGACTGCAGCCTTGACCTTTATGTGGCACAATACACTTTTTGAGAAATAATACACACCCATACTCAGCTTACCAGGTGCTAGGTTTAATGATGTGGTGCACTACACACAATCCCAGACCACCTAGGGACTTAAAAGATTAGTGCTTAGTCCCATAATGAATTCATCTTTTCAACATGTAACTATTTCCAATTAAACTGTGTACATTTGACAGGAGCCTAACCCAGGGGTACAAAGACTTTAAATACACAATGTGATTAACTTACAAGCAAAACAGAAGCAATATAAAGTTGTAAATTAGATCGTTTTTGAACTGTTTTTAATGGCTTACTACAATCTGGTATGAAAGAAAATGTATGGATAAGTTGTATAAAAACAAGGTCTAGCATTCCTTGAAGAAATGCATTTCGCCCACCACCTTTCATGCCAGAGTTTTAGACTAAGATCTAAAATGACAAGTTTAGCCATTTTCGGTCAGAGCTTGAAAACAACACCATCCAGGATCTCACACAATACCACGGCTCCTTGATATTAGTATACATTTTTAGAAATAGATAAGTATGAAAAACAGGCAATAGAACTAAAAGTAAACTTATTTTCTAAGAAAAAAAAAATATTAACTGACTAAAATGCTCTAATAAAGTATTTTCTTACACTGATTGTATTCAAACAAATTACAATGTCTTGTTTTTGGTTCATAACACATCAAGACTTTGTCATTTTGATATAGATAAGACATCCAGAATCTAGTGCACAGAAACAGAGATTCAAGGATACAGGCAAATACAAAGTTTATTGTTCAGGTTCCACCAGAACTGGGTCGGGAAGGCTGCAGAAAAGGAGACCAGGTGAGTGGTCTAAACTGTTATTGTCCAAATTTGAATTTCAATTAGTGTGAATGATCGGATATCTTACTGAGTTGTGTTTTGTAGCTCCAAGAAAGAGGTTGAGCAACCGACGGAGAGTGGCAGGTCGAATGCAGGACGGTGATGCTGAGCCAACTTTAACCTGAGTTTGTTATTGCAGGTTTGAGGCAATGAAAGAACTTCTGGACCGACACACGGGAGGTGAGGTTACCAGGAGCCACCATGACTACAAGGAGGACACACAAAGCGAGCACAAGGTAAGCTTAAACTTTTCTTTTAGGAACGGCTTCTCTGAGGCTCTGGGTTGAGATACCACGAGGCAGACAGCGTTCCAGCGAAGAGTTCTGGTTCGGCTCAGCCTTATATGCACTGGGTGATCATCAGCTGTCATCAAGGACAGCTGTGGGCAATTAGGCTCCGCTTGCCACTCAGGAGCTGCGAGGAATAGTTAGTGGAGAAGACACAGGAACAGTACACTGGAATTCAGCCTTGAGTTTAAGGTTTTATCCAGCAGCATATTTATTTTTGAGTTACTGTATGAGAAGAACAGGCAGACCTGTTCAGTCTTACAGGTTTCCTGAGTGGCTGTGCCTTAAGTGATAAAATTGGTTGCCCACTAATGTCAAGGTTTGTGCTCCACAGCATCTCTGTTTATGTGTTTTTGGACAAGACATTGAAACCTATTTTTATTCCAACAGTACCTCTTTTTATGGTGTATAGCTATATAGTTGCAGGTAGTTAGCCATTTGTTATATATACAGTATGCAACTTTTCAGTCACAAGTGAACCCAGCCTCAAAGCAGACAAAGCTTGTTAAATTTCCCTCTAAAGGAGAACTTACGTTTACCAAATGAACATCATTTTGCATTAAAAAAAGTCCTAAACCTTTGTATTAGAAGCATAAACTAATTAGAAAAACTGGGAACATTTCTTTTTTTTTTTTTTCAGGAGTGTTGTTCCATGCTGTTTATCGTTCATTCAAAGTTTGTGTTTGTGTGGTGTTTAAACTGCACAGGTAACAAAACTCCCCCACCGTACAAAGTACAAATATTTACAGAAGATACAGTTGGAAATTTACTGTTTCAATATAAAAGATTAACAGAAAAGGAATAAATTACGTTTCAAAATGGAAGATATGAATGAACCATGTTACCAGCAAATCTGAAAATAAATAAGTAAATAACGTAATGTATAATTCATCCATCGGGGTACACCCTGGACAGATCATCAGTCTATGACAGGGCCACCTAGGAACAGTCCTGTGTTGCAGCGTTGGCAGTTAAGCTAACGTGCATGCTTTTAGTCTTTGGGAGGACACTGGAGAACATGAAACAAACCCCCTCATCTACGGTGAGAACAGGCAAACTCCAAACAGAAAAGCTGCAGCCACGAATCAAATCCGGGACGTATTAGCCAAGTGGTAACAGTGCTCACGTCTGTTTCACCATGCAGTCCCTTAAATTAGATCAGTAAATAACACATTTAAACAATTTTTTTTAGAATTGTTATATGAGCGATGACCGTGTATCAATATGACAAAACTGCAACCTTATTGAAAGTTCCTGTAGGTAATTCATCAGTCTCCATATGAAGGTCTGTTTTAATAAATATCTCACTTCCAATCACGTAGAAAGGCGCCTGTATGAATGTTCTTTGAATTTCATCATCACATCTCTGCTTGTCAACACCTCCTGGCTATGCACACCTCTGTTAATTACCAGAGAAAATTCTGCATCACTCTCGCGGGATGATGGATCACGATATGCATCCTTCAAGGCAATTATTCCTTTGTAGCACATGTAATTAGGTGGGGAAATATAATGTGGCAAATTAATTATGATTAATGGAGCTAATTTGAATAGACAGATTAAGTGTAGTGTTTTAAAGCTCTCCCCTTTTTTTTAAGCCCTCTCAGTCCGATCGCCCTTGCTGTCTCTCAGCACACATCATTCTCTGAAGGCTTGAAAGTGACAAGAGAAAGAGGGCAGTTGATAACCCTGTAAGGAGTAAAATTTAATACTTATATTTTTTTTTTACTTTCTTCTTTTCAGCCTTGCAGTGACAGATTTGAGACAAACAATTTAAATTTGAGAATGTGGGTCTGAAAGACCAAGCAAGGGTACAAAAACATCTTCTGCATTACAACTTTGTCCCAACACTTCTGTCATCAATATTACTTTCACTGGACATGATATGTGCTGCTGTTTCAGAATACCTATTTCACACTATATATCAAAACCAATAAAAATGCAATAAATATGCAGAGTTAAATTTAAATGCAAAAGTCAATCCCCAAGGCACTGAATCATTTGACAAACGTAAAAAAAATAATATAAAACAACATAAAACATCCACAGTGTCTACGCTGTGATCTGCTTTTTGTATCAAAGCAGAAAAAGTAACAGCTTTATAAATTTCAGACCTTTCAGATATAGACCAGTTGAAGAAACTGAGTTTATTTCTGATTGGACTGATGAGTTAAGAGCTAGTCTGAGTGAGGCTAAAAACAAAGCTGATTGCTGTCATCTTAAAACAACTCCAGTCCCTAAAACCTCATAGCTGTTCATGCGAAAGATATTCCATAAATCTTTACGTTGCTATCAGATTTGCATCACATGGTTATTCCAACACAAATATTAGATCACTCAGGGTGCACTGCAAGTGCTACAGCTTGCTGCTGCCACAGAGTTTGATGTAAATAATAGTGTAATGTTATAAAACAGACTGATCAGAAATAATCTTTCTTATTTCATCAAATTGTGGTTACTGAAAAAGCCACCTACAACAGGTATTATACTAAACCTTTCCACAGAACCCTGTTTTAAAAGACCTAAATTATGGATTTAAACAGTTTGTTTCACAATCAAGGAAAATTAAATGACATGTTTTAAAAAAAGAAAACTCACACAGTTTGTCTGAGTATAATTGTTGCCAGCATGGTCATGTTACAGCCAAGCTCTTGTTTATCTGCCTTCTGAACTGTTATTGTCAAACTGGCTGTCTTTATTCTGAAACCTGCCTCATATTTCTCTTGTTAGTTTGTAAATGCCCTTTCCTACAACTGACAGGCAGACACATGGGAGTGTGCACTGAAATTCACCTGTAATCACTCACTAATTCACCTTCTGTCATTGTTGTGGCTTACTCACAGCAGTGATTCTGCTACATAAGTGCTTTCTCACTGTATGCTGATCAGAAGATTTCAGGTGTGTACATACACCCACACAGCAGTGACTAAAGACTGCAGGTTCATAAATACTTGAACACACAATTATATTCCCAATCAATGCAGCGCCCTACTGCAAAACGTATGAGGCATGAGTTATTATTTTCTGCATGACGCATCAGATTCCTCTCTGAGCATTAAATTTAAAACCATTTGGTGTTTTGAACCGTTTGTTTTCTGAACAAACCATTCCTTTTCAGAATGCCTCATCATTTGTGTAGTGATAATGTTACAGCGTTTCATTTGAAGACTGTTTCAGCACCAATTTGAAAACGCTGTGTTTTTATATTTTTGCACTTTGATGCTCAGAGCTTAGAGAAAGCTAGAATGTACCGTCCAGAGAGCACCAACACACTATGTTGGGGAATTTTACCTCTCTGTGGTCATTTACATTTGTACCGGGCAGGTGAAACTGCTGCTAGTCCTGTCAACGTTAGTTAACTTCAAGAGCTTTGCCCCTAAAGATTTGGGCATTTCTGAATGAGTCTGTGAAATGGAGGGAAAAAAAAAAGAAATCTAATTTATGTAAGATGTTTCAGAAAAAAATCCAATTTAATGCAATGCTTTTTTAAAAATTTTGTTAGTGTTTGACATACATCAACATGCATTACAGCTTTGAGTGTGTTAATATTAGTAGAAAAACAACCCTTAAGCAAATAAGACATCTGAATGTAACTTACAAAATAGGCACAATAGTTTGAAACCAATTTAAACCTTATATTTAATTAATGTTTGACAGCTAAGGTTTAACAATCATAAGATTATTTAAAATTGGTACTACATCCCAAGTCAGTGCCCCTTTATAAAGGATTTATTAATGCTTTATAAGTAGGTTATTCACGGGTTTGTAAACACTGTAAGACATTAACAGTCATTTATAAAACATTGGTCGAACATTGAAGCAGGTTCAGTAATTGCCAAGATCAAGTGCTGTACTTTACATCCAAATTGGTTTGTCTGCCTTTGTGTTTACTAATGTCAGCAGATCACAGAAACCCTCACCACCTTGTTCGACCTCGTCAACCCAAATACACATCATGCACTGTTGGACCTTTTAAGGGCTTATTGCAAAGACTTTGTGTTTTTGTGAAACCCTGCTGTGGAAAGCCATCATTATCATCGTTCTACAGTTAATGGTGAAAAAAAAAAAATCCACCACTGGTTAGTAACTTAAAGCTTTGTGTCTTGCAAGTCACAGCCAACTAGCAGTTTTCCTGGTGAGGAGAAAAGCATTTAAATTTGTTACTAAATAATCAGGGCCTTCATTCAATGCTTGAGATTAGATTAAGACAACTCTAGAAATTCAGTACTGCTGCACTCTGTATTTCATTTAATCAGTTTTTTTCTTGTCTGTTTGTTTTGATCTGTCCATGATCATTTTATGTATTTACTAATCATTTTATAAAACAGAGAAAAAAAACACTGTGACCTTGTTTTACTGCTCTTTTTGCACGCATAATCATAAAAGAAACAGCTGCATATTTAAAGTGCTCATCACTTTCTGCAGTAACTGCACAAATGCTACTCATATAGGTGTTTTTTTTAAGTGCAGGATGCAGCTTTACTACTCCATGACCTATAGGGGCATCATTTTAGTCTGGCTGTCAAGTTGGTTGCTTTTCGGATGCATGAATGTAGTTTAATGAATAGTCCTGTAATTAGGGCTGGTGCTGATTATTTTGCTGCTGAATGACATTAATTGCATTACTATAACTGCATGTGTGGGGCCATGGTTTGTTGATCATTTACGTTTCTTATTTCTTGCCATGTTTTGATCTTGGACAGCACACAGTTTGTTTAAATTTCATCTGACATCAGTCTTTAGGAACTGTAGTTCTTTAAAGACCAGTTTAAATGGAATATTGTTTTTATAATAAACTGGAAGAACATTAAAGACTGAAATTGAAATAGAAATCTACTTCAAATTTAACATCAGCTTTGACCAAATGAGGGCAAATTTTACGTTCAGAGGAGAAATGAACAGGTTTGCCAGCTACTTCACCTGTAATTCCTAAATTTGTATATAACAGTTGAGACTGTTTCTGATTATTTAATGTTTTCTACTCTACAGAGTCTAGCAATGGTTTTAGGGTAAGAAAAACATGAGTTCAACAATATGAATATTTGTGTTTATTTTTGGTGAGTTTTAAATGCTGTGTTAAATAATGAAATATAGGTTTAGATGCAAGCAATGTTACTAACATTTTTGTTTTTCTTTGCTAGACTATAAATAATGTTTTTTTTTATAGTCAGTGAAAACAGTCTCAGCTGGTAATTTTTCTTAATTACCACTCCACCCCCAAAAAGCAGCATTTAGACCCTGATGATGTGAGGTTTACTGAAACTTTCATTAACACTTCCAATAAAAGAACACAAAACCTTTGTTTGTCTATGATGTGAGAGGACTGTGCACAAAAAGCATGAACTGTTAAACAGACTTGACTGTCCTAATACAAACAGTTTGCTACCTCAGAAGCTGAATATGCCATTACAGAAAGACGAAGACAGAGTTAATTGGCTGTCTCCTGGAGAACTGGGATATCTATTCACTTTAACGTGCAAAAGAACTGCTAATTATAAGACACAATGTGCTGCTATCTCCTGGCTCACTGCATACTTTGCAGGTCAGACAATCAGATGCTCCCTGTAAAATCAAAGCATGAAGGAGAGGCTGTAATTAGCCTTTACCCTCTGATGCCAAGGAACGCTGGGTATTTGAAAACATGCCAAGTAGTACAATGGAATGGAGAGATGGCAACACTGTGTTAAAAAAAATCACATTGTTCTACATTGGCCTGCACATTTTCAAGGAAATGTGACACCGCACAGACAGGGCTTGTTCAGTGAATTGGAGCTCAACTTTTGTATTTCTTGCTCTGGTTTTTCTTACGAGGATTCAGACTCTCCAGCAGCTAAATCCAGTGGCAAACTGTCAGGGTCTTCCAGGGAATCAGAGGAGGTTATGGGTGGACATAAAAACAAGCAAAAAGTTTGTTGTATTTTTGTTGTTCTTATATATATATATATATATATATATATATATATATATATATATATATATATATATAAACAATAAATAATTTTTAGTTGAAGAATCAATTTATAGAATTCTCCTTTTGTGTAATGATACTGTTTTTTTTTCTTTTATTAACAGAAACTATTCTGAGATCCTTTTCAATGTTTTTATTAAGAACTTTGGGTTTTTTTCTCTCAGGTACATTTAACTAATGTCATTTAAAGCAAAAACAAAGAAAAAAAAACAATATACACTGTTAAAGAAAAGACTGAGCTAGAATCGGTCACAGTTACTCTCAATTTAAGCTTTTATGTTTCTAAATTGTATGACAAGCTTTTTGAAGCTTCAACAAATACAGGTCACAGCTTCGTTCGTGGCTTTGGTGCTGCCGTATGTACATATAAATAAGGTTTCCAGCTGGGTATAAATAATAGTCAACTGAATATTTGACATTTTTCAAATATATTCAGATTTTTTTTTACATGTTTTAGCCATTTCTTTTCTTCTTTTTTTTTGCATTTGTGCAGAAAAAAAGTCCTGCTTGGTTTCCTGTGAAGTTATTTACAGCAAGGTGCATTATGTAATCAGCTTTTACTAGAGTCGATAGGGGAATTATGATTTGATGCATAATTATGTATAATTCATAAACTGATATGATATTCTCTTTGATACTCCCAGTCATTCTGCAACCCTATTCAAACTAAAAAGAATATGCTCACAGATACATTTACATATTCTTTTGAAAGGGGTAACAAGTCTTTTTCACTGCATCTTATTGCACTCAACAACAAATGTTAAACCGCTTCAAGGAAATAGGTAAGAAATAGATTGTCTAATAAAAGAAATGTGAAACGTTAAAGTAATTCCTACATTTAATGTTGTTTTATGAAATTTCCAAATCATTCCAGCTTTATGAGAAGAAAGAAAAATGAAAATGGAGGTAAATAAATAAAGAATGAATATTACTATCTGGTAATAATAAAATATGATACTGTTGTGAACTATAATGACTGTTGAAGGAGACATTAAAAGGAGATTTTGAGAAGTACATTTTTATGGTACAGATAAATAAATTTAGCATAGGTGCACTTAACTGCACAGAAGCCAACATTTGACTTGGATGGGAAAACTAAAAAAACAAGTGTTTTTTTGTTGTTGCTCATTTTTTTAGTGTCAGCACACAGTCTGAATTATTTGAGTTATAGGGATTTCAAAACTGAATAATTGCAATTTCTTTCTCTATGTCAAGTCATTCTGATCCATAAAATCATATGTTTTAAAGTAAGCGTAGCTCAGCTAGATGGTCCAATTTGTGCCTCTTATTCAACTTAATTTTTAGTATCAGCCTTTAGCCGCTTCTGTGTTCTTAAAAAATGTCAACATTTTACTGGCTCATGGAAGTAGTGGGGGAGTGCACAGTTAAATGTCAAGTAACGCTCTTTAAACAGATTGCCTTCAGCATTTTTGAAGAAATCAGTGTGCGCTGCAGCCGATTAGAAAAGGCAGCTTCCTGAATTTGACCACCTGATGAGCAAATGGAAAATGTTGCATCATCAAAGCAAAATCCACAAATGTTCAGACAAGAATGTTTCTGTGTAAGACAAACTAGGCTGCTCACTTCACAGCAGAGGTACTTCAATAATATGTCAGGTTCTGTTGAAAATTAAATACCTGCAATGTGCCTGTGTGAGTTGCAAATGTACTGTATTTGACCTATTTTGTTGCCTTTCAACCAGGAATTGAAATTAATTTTGAATTTCAAACATAAAGTAAAGTACCAACTCAAAAAACTCAATTCATGTAATTAAATGGGGGAAAATGTTTTAAAATATTCTAAAAAAAATAAAATAAAACTGAATAATGGTGCAAGCATATTTACTCTATATGCTATGAAGCCTAAAACATTACTTTCAGAGGCTACATAATTAGTTAAGTAAGATCCACCACTGAGCAATCTAAGTGTGAAATGACCTATTGTTAATGCATCTGCTCTGATAGCCCCAGACTCAACACCACTGCAACGCCTCTAAGTAGTGAGGACTAGCAACAAGTGAGAGACAGCATGAAGACCAAATAACTTTTCACACAGGTCAGAGACAAAGTTGTGGAGAAGTACAGATCAGAGTTTATTTATATAAGTAAATTCCAAACTCCGAATATCTCACAGAGCCCCATTTCATCCATTATTAGAAAATGAAAACTTTATGCTGCTACATGATTCCAGCCGAGAGAGGGTCATCCACTAAAACTGACAGAAAGAGCAAGGAGGGCACTGATCAAAGAAGCAACCAGGAGGCATCCCTGACAGAAACTGACAGCTCTTCTGCAGAGATGAGAGTGTCTGTCCATAATTACATGAAGCTTCACACTGCACAAAGTTCCAGTGGTAAGATGTGCCAAGCTCATGGATTTGTACCCAGTGACTTGTGTAATTGCTGCAAAAGGTGGTAACAAAAAGTATTGATTTTGAAGGGGGGGAAGGTGAAGTCTACATCACCTTCTCAATTGGAAGATTGTAACAAAATGGGCTAATTTTTAGTTTCAGTTCGAATTTTAGGTGTTTGTGACCAAGAAATGTGTGACTCATGCTGCCACAATTTGCGCAGCCATTTTTTGAAAATCACAACCCATTTTTGTGTGCATGGCTTGCAACATTTTATTCTAGGCTGTGCACATTAATTCGTTGCCTGCTTTTACCACATCATCTGCAAAGAGCAGCACTGAAATCTAAAGCCTCACAAACTGAAGATCCATGTTCCCTGACTGTGCCTAGGAATTATCTCCATAAAAGTTATGAACTGGATTGTTGACAACACTAGCAGAGGCCAAGACTTACTGGAAAGGAGTCTAACATATCTGACCCATCATCAGCAATATGAACCAAGTTCTTATTCTGCTTATACTGAGACCAAATGGCTCACCTTAAGGATTACAGTTGTTAGACTTCTTCAAGTCAGCAAAATATCAACACCCACTGATATCCTTTTATGAATGAAGGAACACCATGTTGATATTTGGTCAATTTTGTGAACTTTTTTTTTTTTTCTTGAAATATAAAATCCTGTTCAGCAGAAGATGAACATGCCATCAAAATATAAAACCTCTGTTAAGAACTGTGTCATAAATCAAAGGCAGACATATACAGGTAATCTTTAACCCTCCTGTGGCCTTTGGGTCAAATAGACCCAACGTCACAAGGGCTTCTCTTCCTCTCTTCAGTTACAAGGGTTTTGGGAGGGTTAAATCTAAATGAAACAGATCAGTGTATTTGAAATCTAAGCACATGTGTATAATCGTATTTGCAAGTAAAAACCTTCACTAAAAGTGGCTTTATTTCATTTGTTGGTGGATGTTTCAAAAGAATGGGAAATGACTTCCTAAAAAGAAAGTGACAAAAGTTCAGAGATGAAGTCTGTTTTGCTCTCTTACAAAGATCGAAAATGAATACCAATTAAAGGCCTGGCATGTAATTTAAACTGCACTGAAAAGCAGTGATTGCTTTTTCATCTAGCTATTTTGCTCTCAAAAGAGGAAATAATTTATTTTTGTGCAAATAAATTCTTTCACAGAGAGCATAATTAGTTAGTGATTCATGATTTGGGTTAAGCCCAACTTTTCCAAGCTTTTAGAAGAATCTCATTTTCTAGAACGACATTGATTCCATTTTTTTTTTCTTCAAAAACTCTAGCTTTTTTACTTTGCTGATTGGCTCTGTTCACATCTGACTCATGATTTCTTGTCTTCAACTGATACAAAAATCACACTCACAGAGAAGCAATTACAGAGAAAAGATCACCAACTGTATTAATAGCAAGTCATACAGGTACACTGGGTGTTAAGGCTCTGCTGTTGCCATGTAGGAGTCTAATTGAACTGCAAAAATGCTGAGCTAGATGGCAAGTGTCAAAGTAACATCCAGATCACAGCAGCAGTTATGATAAAAGCTTGTCTACCAGAGAACTAAATGTTCCTGTGGTGCACTCAGAAGAAAGTAAAAATGATTTCTTCTATCATGCTGCTTATGTACGGAATAAGCTTTGAAATACCATCAGCTTATAGACACTTGGATTTTTCATACTTTTAAGAATCTTTTAAGACCATTGCTGAAGTATTTCCTTTTTTTATAATTTTCTGTAGTTTTTATTTGGAGGAGAGCTCTGTAGGAACTCTAAATCTAAGTGGTTTAAATATTCTGTTCAATTCAGTTTATTTATACAGCGTCAGTTCAAAACAAAAGTCATCTCAGGGCACTATAAAATAAGTAACAATTCAAATTAAAAATCTAATTTGGTCCAAAACAAATCCAGATTTAAATCTAATTACAAGCAATTAATTCAGTCAGAATCAGTATATTACAAAATGCCAATTAGCACATTGTTGTCTGTCTAAGGAAACCAGCAGTTTGTGTTGAATGTTCACTTCAGTGCAATTCCCCATACTGAGCATGGACGGAGGTGACCATGGAAAGAAACAAGTCTTTTTTTAAAACAATAAAACCTCTAGTAGAACCAAGCTCAGGATGGGTGACCATCTCTAAAATTCTAAAATTTCAGACACCTTTTTTGGCCAAGTGCTGTATGTTAATACAAATTAATTGACAAGTATTTAGAACATACCATGTTGTTGATCTGCAATTTGTATCCAAGCTCTTGTGTTTGATCTCTCAGGGTGAAATTTATTTTTTTTAAATCAGGGTTTCCCAAGAGAACATTGCATTGTGAAACTAATTTATTTGTATTTTCCAGGAAAACTATTGTGATGAGCTCAGCAGATGCAAGACTTTGACACATAAAATAAAAGTTAATATATTTTAATATCATGCAGATATTTAAAATTAGGTTAAAAATCTGTACAATCAGGCCACAAAGTCAACAAATCCATATACTTTGTAGTATTTTTTAAGTATTCAAGTGCTTATCATAACTAAGTGGTATTCACTAAACCCACTTTGCTGCATGGGATGCAAGCTCTTCTAGCATGGTGCTTCTGGGAGGAGTGGTGACTGATGTACACTCAAAGCTTCACCATCTGGAAACCCTCTTCAGACATGCACAGACCATTCTTCAGAGCACAGACCTCCCCTGTTTCTCCGAACCTTGAACCACTTACACAAGTCTTTTTAGGGAATAACTTTCTCCTTACTAAATAGCAGAGGGAAGTTTTCTTGTAACACAATAAAAATAAACTGAAACAGCCCAAATCTCTCAGCACCGCAGAAGAAAGCTGGTTCTCCTGGTCCAGAGAGAATTCCCAGAGTAAGCAGTAACAATTGAACAGAGTAGGTGAAGGTTGTCAGAGGCCTCTATCTATTTCCCCTCACCATCTGTTGAAGGGGCATGACAACACCAGGCGCAATGAAGTTGTTAATCCCTCCACTGTTCACCTCCTCACCTGCTACCATCCAATCTGCACCTCAACAATGCACAATTTTTTCTGCAAAACAAAGGCTCAAACAACAGAACCTGTTCAGAAAAAATGTCTTAATTTCTGTTTTGTGTAAAGCGAACCTTTCTGTGTCGCCATGAATTCATCGGTGCAATCTGTGTGGCAATTTATAATTCTGTAGAAGTATGAAAAGGTGGCCTGAACTGAACCCTGACACACACTAATGCAGGTATATTTAGATGGATTTAAAAAAAAAAAAGATTGCCAACCAGTTTGAAAAATGAAAAAATGGGTCACTGTTTAAGATGAGAAATGTTTTTGGCAGGTTTTATCAGCTGTTTTTTATTATTATTATTATTATTATTATTATTATTATTATTTTATGTGAAACCTGGGGACAGAACAAAATGCATTGTAACATTTTGCTAAAATATCCGTAATAGTTTGAGATTTTTGATAGCATTAGTTATTTTGCTGGAGGAACTTATCTAAAGAACAAGATTTTAATAAACTTAGCGGGTACAGCTGTTACTTCACCATGTCAGATGTTTTTTAATTAAGATTTTGCTAAATTTAAACACTTGCCACACATGGCATGGATGCTGCCAAATTGTAATACTCTCAGGTTTAGGATAAACTCACTAGGGTTCTTAGGGAACTGAAACTGATTATGACAGACGTGACTGATTTAGAAGTTGAAGAAAAAGCTGCCACACTGCTTGTTGGTAATAAAATAGCAATGAATCTTATTGCTATTTTATTGCTATTTGTTATGTTATTACTTTATTGATTTGTTCTTTTAAATATTTTTTAGTTGAACCTATTTTTTAATAAAAGTGATGTATTAAAATCATTCAGGAAGCTGACAAAAATTAGTTGATGCATTAGATGAGCGCTGTGATGTACTAGGAAATAATCTGCTAGTTAAAAAATAATTAGGAGTAATTAGTATTACTGCTTAGAGCATGTTGGACAATGTATCCCCATGCCGAAATAAAAGTTTTTGGGTTTTTTTTTGTTAACAACTGTTGCTTTTTTTGTAATCTGTTATTATAAGTTATGTAAAACTACTGAAGCAGGCTATATAGAAAAATAAAACAAATTCATTGGAGCAGGAGAACCCAAGCTCATGTGAGAGGTCACTAGAAATGGCTAATTTTAGTTGGGCTAACCTTGATGCGCAGCACAGGCTCTGGCACCTATCTCTTGGAGTGGGGCTCTGGGGTCACCAGAGGTGAAAGGCTATGAGTGAGGTTGGGCCTTCTTGGCTTTCCTCAGCATGCAAACATAGGAGCTTTCCAAAGTGGTTAAGAGGGTGGCTTTCTAATGCCTTCAGGTCAGAGAAGGGTCTTGAACCGTTTCTGCTTATGCGTCCAGGGGCATTTAGACATGGAAGTACTACTAGGAGTCTCTTCAAAGTGTGCTGTTATCGGGACTGAAGCTGCTGAGGTCTGGGGGCTAGCTGAACAAGACTGAAGTCCAGTAAAAATGGGATAAACTGACTTTTTATCCTGGTTCTCTTTTTCTGCCTTACTGTTGTCCACAGTGAATGAAAATCAGAATTAACTGTACCACCTAAAACTTGACAAATGTCCTGCAACTGAGAGATGTATTATGGACATTAGTCAGCAACTATATCAGATGAAGAAATTAAATGAAGGAAGATCACTTGCTGGGTATGGATTTCAGCTGTCTCTAGGACAAAAGATAGCCTGGGGCTAGAACTGAAGTGCAGAACCTTTCAAAAACTGTTACAGATTGTTAGAATGGTATTATCCTCAGAAACAGGTAGTCTTGTCTAACAAAATGTAAAGTAATTTACAAGCAAGGGCAACCTGGCACAAAGATCTGATTAAGGAGACTGGTCACAGATGGATGAGATGATTCACCTTGGACACAGACAGAACAGGAGGCAACACATTCCTTAATATCATCCACCATTGTCAGACACTAGAAATGCCTCTTGATCAAAGAAATGGTGTGGACCGTCCCTGAGTTTAAAAGGCTATGTGTGGTCCCATTGTATAACTTGGACCAAACCCTGACTGGGACAAAAATGCATTTTGGGTGACATTAGGTTACCTGGATTGGCTTGATTACTTTGGCCTCCATAACTGCATTTTCCACTTCCCAGGTGATGTCTGCCAAATCAAAAGAAGAGTACAAACTGATTTGAGGGTCTTCAAAATTAAATTTTTGAGTTTTCTATGCATTTATGTCAAGGTGAAATTAAATTTTCTAATAAATAGTACGCCAATGTAGACAAAGCCCTTGTGATTTGTTCAAACTTGAAAAGCTGTCTTAGGTATTTATCTAACACTTTGAGGCTAGCTGTATAACGAGTAGTTTTGTTTAGCTCACATCTTAGTTAGACTCTGCTAAGGGACAGGAGAGAAAAAAAAGCTTATGAATGCAGTTTATTGTCCACAGGAGATCTTTTGGAGAAAACCACCTCTTATCCTGATGTCTGCAGCATTCCCCCTGAATTGAGGTTTGCAGACTGTTTTGGAACACTGGCTCTCTGGAGAACCTGGAGGGCTAAATTCAAGCGTGGTGATCAATGTGTCTTCAGGGTACTTATGCAACTGAGATCTTAGTAATCAATACAGGGATGAAATGTCTTGTCTTTCTTCTCCTTGCAAAAGAAACTCAAAACTAAAGCAGAGGAAAAAGTAGGTACAAGATGTCTACTGGCAAAAGATATAATAGATTTGTATAACATATAATAAGCTTTTAGTTGTGTTTTGAATCAAATAATAAATATTGGACTCTCCAGGACCCTTATATTTACTGGTGACCCTTGTATTTACTCCAGATCTTTAGGCCAAAAGTGTTTAGAGTGATAGTCAATTAGATAGACTCATTCAGATTGGGGAAAGGCAGTTTCTAGAGTACTGTTTTATTTCATCATTAATCTGCCTTTAGGATACAAAACTCTGTGGTGTGTATTGCTTTGTTAAAGGCGCATTAATTAAGACCAAATCAATAACTTACTGCATCTTCTTTGTGTCATCTACAACTTAAATAAAACAACTCATCTAAAAATAAAAATGCTGATCTAAAATGCTAATCTACGGGCACCTTAAAAAAATTGCACTACAAAGTAGTTTCTAATAATAATTAATGTAAATTACTTAATTACTCATCTTGTTGTACATTTTTTCTGTGCCTTTCAACTGTTTTGACAATTTAAAAGGAATTTAAAATGGTTTTGGAGATTTGTTTTTTTACTTATTTGCAGTTATGGGGCAAGGCAGATCAATGAGCGCGTTCGTCAGAAGATTTAATATATTGCCCTGTTGGCAGTGATCGGGACTGCAGGCAGCTACAATAAAATCTCTTTGGGGCAGAAATATTTCTGCCTTGTGGACACATTCCACCTGTTTTAGCTCAAAAATACAGCCACTACGAAAGCTAGACCTTAGGTGATCTTATTTATTGCAGGAATAGTGTGCAGCAAGACTTGCCATGTCCAACAGTGAAAATTTTCTGTTTAAAAATCAATTTGTGAGATTACATTTTAAAGTTAAATTATCAGTCATCTGGGTTGGTTCGGAGACCTGTGAAAAAGATTTATTTACTTAATTAGGTTCATTGAATCTGGATAAGTACACAAAAAGAAAACAAGCAAACAAAAAACTGGATCTCAACTTCCCCCCCAAAAAAAGAGTATGTTTGTGTTGGACATTGTGGGGAAATTGTTGAAAGTAAGTTAAAAAAAAAAAAAAAAAAAAAAGCATTATATACAGTATGTTGTCAAAGTTTAGTTTCAAGTTAGTGTGCACCAACCTGGACCTAATAGACAGCAAACATGACATGCTGGCCCCCAGACTATAGCTGGCCTGCAGGCTTCATCCATCTAGCTTGCAAAGTGTTATAGCAATTATAAATTATGAACCAGTGACAACTGCAGTGCAGCTCGGAAAGGGTTAATGACAGCAGTGCTTTAGCCAATGAAAACTTTTGGTCACAACATGATCTGGCTCAAATCAGACACTAAAACACAGCAGCGAGACGATGTGCAGCTGACTGTTTCAAAGTGTCAGTATCCCTGCCTCCTGAGGTTTGTGCAAAGAGTTGAACTCCCAAATTGGTGAGTCGATGTAAGAAAAACAAAGAATTAAATGCTGCACCAGCAGGTGATAGGATGACACAAAGAATTCAAAAGAGTATGCCTGAAGCTACCACCATTTGCATCAATGAAATGAGCAGTAATTAGAAGTGGTATCTGACACTGTTGTAAAGTTTGTTTTCCTTTCAAGTTTTTCACAAGTAGAGCATGAGAAGACCATACATGCGATAACTGTTGAAATAATTGCTCCATGTTTGTGCCTCATGTAGCTACACTCAATTGAACATTAAACTTGTGTATCTTTTAAGGATATACTGCTTTTGGTGTTATCTTCATGCGTTAGTATTAAGCTCAATATTAGATTAGTATAAATATGAGTTCTTTCGTTACTATTTTTTTTCCATATTTAACATTCATGTACGGTTATTCAGATTTTTCTATGTTTATGCTTCTAACACAATTTCTACGTCATTAAATGATTGTTTGGTGGTTAATGTAACTCAAACTCATCAAGGTTTTACAAAAATTGCGCTAGAAAACAGCAAAATTTTCCTCATCTTTGTTTACAATTAAATTCTGTGACCAGTTATGGAAATTCTCCCATTAGAATTTGGAATATCTCAGCACAGCTCATATGCATCTGATCTTAGCTCCAACTTTTGCTTTAACGCTCTCCACTGCTCGATTTCCTCCCACTTCTGTCGACTCTCGTCCTCACAGTTCTTAGTCAACGTTTCTATTCAGAAGAAGAGAGAAGAACTTTACTTCTCTTTCAACCTGCCGCCTCTGGTTCCATTCTTCTCACTCTGACTCTGGTTATACCTGGGGATTCATTTACCAGCTCCCCGCAACCCAGAATGAAGAAGCGGGTAAAGAAAATGGATGGATGGATGGATTAATTTACCGACTCAATATCTGTCACGCAGCAAGACTGTCCGAAGTGAACTTGTCAGTGTTTGAATGTTAACAAACTCGTAATTGTTGGCAACAAAATCTGACTCTGCTGATTTTGCTCACTGATAACTAATTATGCTGTAGACTTTTGATAGTGAATGATGCGTATTTAGTGGATATTTCTTCTCATGGAGGATACACATACCAAAAGATATCCAAATAAAAACAAAGAAAAATTGCACATTTTGACAGCTATTTTGGCTTCTATGAAATCTAAAAAATAAAATAAAATAAAGAGAATAAACACTATCTTTTTGTGACAAGCAAAACTAAAATCAACAAAGCACACTGGTCATATTTACCAGAAACATAGATAAAAGGCTGCACTTCAAACGGTCTGCTTAGGAGATTTTTATCCTTAAGTAAACTTCTTGATGATGCCTGCAATAAATTTTAAATGTTACACATTAGATAGTTTACAAGTAAATTTTATTTTGATTAAACTTTTGTCACCAAAAACTTGATTGCACTTACATATGTGTTTTTTCTAACTCAAAGTAGAGTGTGTGTGGATGGTGTGTGTATGTGTGTCATTCTCCAAGTGTGGGAAAAATTACTTGTGCTAGTTTAGTACCACAGTGGGCTGCCCATTGTGGTAAATGCTGATTATTGCAGCTGCTGCTGCCTGTCTAATTTTGGGTTTTCAGCAGGGATGCATTGTTTGTAGCTGTGTTTTCTCTTCTTTGTGGTAATTTTCCCCTTTGGGTGTAGCCATGCAGCAAAGAGAAATAACTTACACTTCACCCAGGTGAACACAGTTTTCTTATCATTAAACACGGCCTCCCCAGCCAACGGACAGAAGCCAAATGTTAGAAAAACATCTGTCCTACAGCGCTGACTTCTAAAACACAGAGACAATCAGAACGTGGGACATTATCTCAGTTTGTGAGATGAGGGACAAAGAATAAAAATGCTGTGGAGACCCATGCAGATGGGACTTGAGTTAATCCTAGGTAGTACTATGTTGGAACAGTCTCAATTACTTGTTTATATTTTTGTAGTAAAATACATTCACTGAAGAATGAACTGATCCAGAATGAGGTTCTGCTTTTGTGCCCAAAGGGTTTGTGAGTGTGAACAAGTTGTTTTGTCATATCTAAACTACTAGACCCCAAATCAAAAAAGAAAACAGCTGTATAATTTTGTTTTCCAGTTTTCAGGGTTGAACAAAATACTAAAGATAATGAAAGTAATATTCTTTAAAGGAATGCATATCGCCAAAATTTTAAACAAAGTGTGATTTGTTTGAGTATGTGTTGGGGATGACTTTCAGCTACTTCCACACCAAATTTTAGCTCAATACCTGTAAAATTAACTGCGTTATAGCCATGTTTGTGTTCGACTAAGGCTGATGAGCTCTGGCGGCTATCTTGAACTGGGTTGGCTTCAAAATAAATTTGTTGTATATATACATGACAAACACACACACACACACACACACACAAGTCCTGTTACAGGTGATAATTGTCAGGTGGTCAGTAGTTGATATTCACATTGACATTTTGAAAATTATTGATAAAATGTCACCTAAGGTCTTTTTTAATATGAATATTTTCAATTAACACAAAAGTCACATAAGCAAACAAACAAAATTATTTATATATATTGATATATATATCAAATTTAAAGTATTGCTGATGGCATTTTTTGTTGAAAATTCAAAATGCTAATAAGTTGACCTTTGACTTTTTTCACCTATTGAACAGATAAGTCTTAGATGTGTTTCTTAAATGTATGTTTCAAAATGTATAAGTGAAGATAAAAATCAATAATGTTTACCTACAGCCATGACTATATTTGGAATTTTAACTTTGTATAAAAATTGGGGCCTACTTGAACTACTGTCTCAATATAAATTTCTTAACTTTCTTATAAATTCTGTCAAACATAACTCCAGATTAGCTGAAGCACATATATAGATTTATATTGTGTTTTTAGTCTCCTCAAAATCACATACAGGGAAATGAAGTTGAAAAAAGAAAATAATAAAAATAAATTGCTTGTATTGAATAGTAAATTAAAGAAGCACTCATGGAAAGGGTAGACCTTTACCAGTGATAATGGTCAGAGCTTAACATAACAAGCCGACATGTGCCACCGTATGATAAGTAATGAAACATTTAAAAATCAGAAACACCAATATTAGACAACAAAAAATCTGGTTTGCTTTTTACAGTGCTTATTAGTTTTTATATGATGCAATGGTTTAGCTTTTCTCTATTTCTGGTCCCAATACTATTTACTAAAATTAGTTTTGATAGATCAAATATTAACAATATCCCATTACTTCTTGTTTCAACTTAGCTATGTATGAACACTTTTGAAAATTGAAGATCTAGACAGTAAATCGTATAAGGCTTGATCTAAAATTGTTTGTGTCCCTTTTACTGTTTAGTTTAGAAGAGCATCTTTTTGCATTAGTAGTCTTATAGGTTTAATTTTCTTAAAAGCTTAACTAAGGCCTGGGTCTGCAAATTAGTCACTGGCTAGACAGCCTATGTACAGAATACCAGTTGTATTACTTAATATGCAACAAATTTTTATGTACCGTCCTTAAATAAATGTATTTGTATTGAATTGAAGTGAATTATGAATAGTGAAATAAAGCAGCCAATAAAGGAAATCACTTACATAAATCACTGAACTTGAGTTGTTCTATGATCCTGTAAATGCTTGTGTAAACGGGACAAACAATTCAAATGATAAATGCATAAATACAATGGCTTTATTTTAAAAGATGGAATGAGCTATTGATTGTCGCAAAGTAAATTACCAAAGATAATTATGATTGGTGACTATTCACAAATGATCTAACAATCTATACACTAAGGCTTAATTACCCTCAGAGGTCAACTTTTTGGTTTACCCAACTTTACAGTGATTCAAAATTGAATTTAAAAGATCTGAACACACTTAAATGTCTCAAAACATACCTATGAAGAACACAAGAAAAGGGAAAGCTAGCCAATATACGATTGTATTGCGCTCTATAAACCTATGTTGAAAATAATAAAGTTTTGTTACAAAGTTTACTGTCAGCATTTTAGCTAGCATTATGCTTAAACTGGCCCTTTAGAACAAGCTACAGTTGTTCCTGACTAACTCAAGGCTTCAAGCTATTGCTGTCACAAGTAATAGGTAGACATTCAGGTCTACCAAGCATTACCTAATGGTAACTGTACCAAACACCACACTTGACTGGAAGATGTAATGCCATGCTCCTATACGTTCACACATTACGGGAGGCCGTGTTTAGATGGAAAGGAAGTTCATAGGGAATAATTTTAGTTACAACAATCAACATTTGAAAAAGTGCTAGTGCACAAAGATTTTATCTCTCTTTAACAAAACACATACCACACAGACACTTCATAACTGAAGTATATATATCAAACCATGATTTCTGTGTACTGTTACACCCCTACTGAGTAGGGATGTATATCAAAGTTTGTGCATGTCATGACTAGGCAGAATGCACCTTGTTATAATGGACAATGTATTCTTTTGAATTCATTATAAAAGAGATCAAGTGCTTTTCAAATGTTCTACTCAAAAAGACTTCCAAGCTGGAATATGATTGGCTACAACCCATTCACAAATTTTGTTTATTGTGTGGATAGATGGCTAAATAGTACTAAACAAAGCTGTTGGGATTTTGTGAAAGTCTAGTTTTACTGCAAATTTTTAGATCTTAGAATACTTAGCTGATTTACAAAAACAAAATTCAAGTATGATCCATTATTGACACCCAGTTGCTCTTTTTTTTACTCTTGGGACTGAATATCAGACCAGTTCTAATTGTGGTATTTTAGAATACAAACTTCAGTCTGAACTCTGTAGCAATAGTGTTTCTTCTTCCCTTAGGTCCATTTGGTTCTTTTCTTTTATCTAAATGTAACAGACTGTACTTCTGAGAGATCCTGTGTGTCATGAATAATAGTGATGCCAGGAGTGGTAATTTAGTAAATAAAGCTCTCCTCCATCCCACTGTACAGTGCAGCACAATGAAGAGCTGTGAGGAAAGTAAGAAGTCAAATGAAGCACACCGATTACAATTTTATGTCCTGTTTTTTTTTTTTACTCTCTCTTTACATAATGTGAAAGCATATAAAAAGGTGCAAGAAAGGCCAGTGCTTTTACTGTGAATTATGTTCAAAGCATTAATAGCTGTCCACCTTCCAAAGCCTAAAGCTTACTTGTATTTTATTGATAGAAAAAAGTCTGCACCTTTTTAACGCAAATGGTTTGTCAGGAAACACCACATTACATCCAGAAAATGACTTGTGCATATCTTGGTCAAAATTAGATTTATTATTATTTTTTTAATATATGAGCTTATGCAGTAGGCAACATGTATATAAAGCTTGATTGCTGAATCGGAGATTAATTGAGTCCCAGGCGTAATTACTCAGACAGGACAGCAGGCAGACACAGATCCTCAGCATCTCTGATTATGTGGTGTTTGTGCTGTGAAAGGGGTCATTAGTCACTCTCACCGCGGTAGCTGGATGTCTTCTCAAAATAGTTTGTGTGTCAGTGTGTGTGCATTAGCAAAGCAAAGGAATAGAAACAAGAGAAAATGTGGTGGAAATGGGAACACTGAGACCACACTGAGAGGTATACAGACTGACGTAAAAGCTTGATGCATGCAATCGAGAGCTGAGGTTATTACACGTTCATAGCTTAGAGGTGTTAACATAATGCAAGACAATAAAAAAATAAATATGCATGTTAGAAAAATCCAGAAAGGAAGAACTTACTACGTATATAGTCTGCCATTGTTTTCTTTTCCCCATTACTGCTATTGTTGTCACTTTTATTTTTTATTGCTGCAGCCCCAAAGCCTTCCCTCTGCTCTCTACTGGCACGGTGCCCTATACAGACTTGGCACAGTCTTATCCAATTTGGTGCTTTGCTAAGATAGATATGTTTGCGTTTCTTGGTGCTGACAGAATGCCTCACCTCAAAATAAATGTCCAAAAACAACTAAACTTTCTTTTCTCAAGATAGTTAGGAAGAAGAGGGAGCTTGGAAAAGAATATTAAAATATAAAATTTGGAAGCCGTGTCTGCAATTGTCTGGGGAGGAAACACAATCATTCTCACCCTGCAATATATGACAAAAAAAGTTGTATGCCCTTGGGTTTATACTCAACACACAGGGGACAATAACCTAAAGGACTCAGATGATTTATGGACAATTTCACAATACTCAAATTGTGAATGTTCCAATAACATAAGCCTGTAACTCATCAGCAGTCAGAAATTATCAAAAATGTTTCAGATGATAGGTAAAATGTTCTCTAGATCTAAGAAAGGGAAGTCTAGTTGGCTTTTTTCCCCCAAGTATTTTACTCTCATAAAACCTTTGTAGTTGAAGAAAGGAAGATAAGCCCTTGTAACTTTGGGTCAATATGACCCGAAGGCCACAGGAGGGTTAAGAGTAACATTAATTGGGTGACTAAAAATTTACACTGGCACTGTAGAAAATAACATTGAAACAGGCTGTACAGTATGCAGATGGTATGTTGAAACCTCACAACTAAGAAAGTATTCAGTTTTCCAAGGTTCACAAACAGACCATATTATCACAACTAGACATCAATAAAGTACAACAAAGATGCTCCAGTAAGAGTTGAACAGAACAGCAGATTGATAGTTTTGTCACTATACCCCCATCCAAAAATGGAAGCCAAACCCCTCAAACTAGTATTCTTAACACATAGGCAGCACATTGAAAATGGAAAAACATACATCTAATGGATAACAGGAGCCACTGTGACCTCTTGCTATACCAAAAAGAATGGTAAAGAAGTATCTGACAGCCTTGGAATAAGATGAAGACCCAGGAGATGATGCAGGACACTGTACACCATAGTAGCAGTGTGAGAGAGTTTTGTTTCAAGATGAACACCACAGTAAATAAAGAGCAGTTTCTCTCATGAAAATGAAGTCTGGAAACCAAAACTAAGGCATTTTGAAAAGAATTTAGCCAGGTATCAGAGCCATAGAAAAAGCAGTATAGAACTAGGTACATCAAATAATTCATATTTGAGACACAGGAGACACCCAAACAAAGATTCATAGCTCTGGCCATGTAACTGAAAAGGTACTCTAAAAAACAAGAAGAAGAAAAAGATTAAGAATAAACACTTTGGATGGTTCTCCACCGAATGATCCAAAGTGTACTTCCACTGAAAAGTAATAACATAAAAACTGACCCAGCCATGGTTAAGACTGAGCAATACTGAAAAAGAATGTGGGAGAAGGCAGTATCACATGAGTCCAATGTTCTGTAGCTGATGGATTTTAGAAGTGATCCCAGCAGTCTCCTAAAGCAAGAACTTGTGACCATAATGAGGACAGGACAGAAACAGGCACTCGCAGGATTTTGATCAACTGCCTACAAAAACTAATTCCATACTTTTGCAGTGAACTTGAGCAAGAATGACCAATGACCAGGCTCTGAACATCGAGAAAGCTTCCATCAGGCATTAAGTGGCCAAGCCGTATAAGCTCAAGGCTAAAGACTATACAACTATTACAATAATCAAAGAAATATTAGCATATAAATAATAATACAAAGACTTGATAGTACATCAATTTGTGCGTGTCATTTTACCAATTAAAATAAGCCTTTCAACATGATGGTACTTGCCTAAGCAAGCAAAAGTGTGTATTTGTTAAAGACAAAATGAATAAAGAAATAAAAGTGCTGTCAAATAGCACATTATTGCATTTAGATAATAATTTTCAAACTAAAACATGTGAAAACATCAACATAATAATAGCATCCACACAAAATAAGCTTGTACACAATAATATCCAAAACTATCATAGTACGTATAAATCACATTTTACCCCTTTCCCCTACCATGTAGTCCACAACCACTGTCCCAATTCTGATTGGGATGCAATAGGAGGACAAGTATGGCAGGGCACTGCAAGGCTACAGTTCAAATAAAGGATTAAAAGCTGTGCTGGCCAAGAAACTCTCTAAGTTAAGTATTTTCTTTGTAGAAAATATATTATCTTCACAGCAAACACTACAATGGGTATTTTACATTCCAATGCAGTATGTCAAGTTATAGCATATTGGCTTCTTGAAGGAGTATCCTATGTCATGTAGTTAGTTATTTAACACAACCCATGGTGACTTAAAATTAAGACCCAAAGGATCATTCAAAATCTAAAAGTTGGAGTAACACAATTTGCATTAGGCCAAAGACCCTCTTTGTATCTTTAAATCAGTAGTCTGATTGCCAGCTTTCAGAATCCAAGATGAATCCTTCAGCCAACTGATTCTTGAATATTACCCCAATCTGTTATCCGTATGAAAATGTGTAGGTGAATGGTTTAGGCATTTTTGGTAGTTATGCTCTGACAGCTAACATTACAACTATTTTCTTAACTCAGCTTAGGATAATGCCACATGATATTTAAATTAATTAAAATTTTAGCTTCCCATAGCTGTCTCTGGGTCCTTTCATATGAAAGCTGAGACCTTGCAACATTTTTCATTTTGTTTATATTTTCTAATTATATGGGATTGTTCTCCAGGCTTAATTAAAGCCAGGTTTAATTTATAGTGTTGAGGATTATAGCTGTGCCTTAATTAGCAAATAAAATGCTATTGTTCAGCTTGAAGCAAACGTAAAACAATCATTTTCATACACAGTAACCCTGAGAGTATATTAATTAAAACCAGGGCTTATATGTTTCTGACATTTTAAATAATCTTATTAGCAACTTTTATTTTTTTTTTTTTCTTTATGTGAACGATTTGACAACTTGACAAAAGTGCAACTTTATCCTCAACTTATTTGTTTGACTCAGAGAAACAAGGCAGATAAATTATTGTAAGAGCTTATATTTGGCCATAAAATGTTGTGTTTGTTGAAATTAAACAAAGACTAAGGAAGCAGTGAGTTTTCTGAGATGATTACCAGGGATACAAGCAGAAACAAAATTGAATACTGTTTGAAATGGAAAACCAAATCACAGGTTTTGGTTAGAACAGCCTCTAAATTCATTTGTCAACTATATTTATAGGGTTTTTCAACTTGACATGTTGTTGTTTTTATTTATCACGTTTGATATTAATTTTATTTTGTTTCACAATTATAAAAAAGTGCAGTTTCCGAGATCCAGGCATTTTCTGTCGTGGTAAACTGTTGAGTAAGAAATTTTGTTTTCACTTGTGTAAATATTTGATGGAAAACTTAAAAATGAGAGAGTGACTTAAACATGTTCTATGTGGTGTAATAAATGGTTGAGTTCCTACATAATTTGGTCACTAACTGAACGGGGAAGCAAAATTTAAATGCCTGAAAAAGAGACGTATGCGAAGGACATCAAGTAAAATATGAATGAACACAGTCACTTTGTCCTGAGTCTGGTCACTTCGATTCACTTTCTTTTGACATGAAACCACTCTAGTTCCCTCGACTGTGGACTTCTTTGCCCCAAACCATAAACTCAGCACATTTTTTAATCACTTAACTGGCTAGCCAATCAAAACTGAGCTGAGGCTCTGTCTACTACCTGCCATGTCAGCCAGACCTCTTCAGACTAACAGCCAGAGGGGAAAAATAGCTGCCTCTTCATCACTGACACTGTCCGGTGCAAGGAGGCAAAAAGCCACATAAAGGAATGGAAATAAACACACTTTTTTTTTCTTTCTCTTTCTCACGCTCTAACACACACGCTGCAAAGTTATCTGCTTAGGCCAGCAGATTTAGTGATATACTCTGCTGTAAACCTAAAAAAAAAACAAAAACAAAAAAGCCATGGGGGAAAAAAATGAACCAACAATAAACAGTATGGTGCAGGCTACAAAAAAAATACTCAAAGTTGTTAGATATCCACACATTTTACTTTGAATGAGGATTATTTGAGAATAGTATTTACAGGTTCCAAAATTAGTGCCAGTCAGGGCACAAATGTAGGTAAATTTTGGGTTTGTCAGAGAAATGATTTAGGGTCATAAACCTGTTGTTCAGTAAAGAGTTTTGAAGCTACAGTGCTGTAATTTGTGGGTTATGACCGTGAATAATGTAACTTTCAATGTCGACAATACCTACAATGATTTCAGTGAATCAAATTAGAGATGATTACTATTATTATGTGCTTTCTTTTACTATTTTGGTTCCTGCTTTTTTGTTTACAACAAATATGAGCTTTAAGGTTATGTGATTCAGTGATGATACGGGCGGTAAAGATGCTCAAGGTTTACAGAGCAACAATAGGGGCTATTTATGTGTGGTTTTGTGGCTAACAAAAGATCATTTTGCGATAATCTAAGCCAGTACAAGTTCTCATTTTACTTTAGTTTACCAGCTGAAGTGGTACCTGCTTATCACTTCAAAAATCTGAAAATCAAACTTACGTGAAACATCAATCTGTCTTTGAAGGAGAAGTAATTATTTAAACAAACACCACCTGTACACCCTTCAGCTTTTTTGTCTGCTTTACAATTACAATCATTTTCACACAGAGCTGAGGTTTTTTTTGTGCTGTTTGCAAGTTCAGAAGTAGCGTCTTTGTGTTCTTCAGAAAAAAAGAAGAAGAGAAAGGAAAAAAAAAAAGTCAGTTGGAACGAAACAGCCGGGGGTGTAACGAGTCATCAAAGAGCACTGCAAATAATTAACTTTGGTTTTCCAAACAGAGATGACAAAAGGAGCGAAAGTGTCCCCACCTGCTTGATAGCAGCTTGCAAAAGAAGAAGAATGTGGTCATATTCTTTAATGAGAGGTTTCAAGTTGCTGCTGTTTTAGCCGCTCTTAAAATTTATTCACAATTTGTTGAACAATGAGCAGTTTGTTTTGCCTCCATAGTTAGCTGGAATTAACAAGTAAATATGAGGTGATTGTGCAAAAGTGCCAAATTTTCTTTCATTACCCATTTATTCTTTTTCAACTAGCAATTCAGGTCTCAGTCACAAAAGAAACAGGGCCGCTGATTTGGCCAATAGAAGCTAATCTCTGACTACATCCTCCTACTCATCCTGGGTGATCCCTTTAAACCCAAAAGCCCCATGGTGTTTATTTAATTCTACCTACTGTTTTCCTGCTAGTTGGACATGACACTTTGATGAAGGCATCCTTGTGAAACCTGAATTACCTTACTTGACTCCTTTCAAATGAACAGGCAGGAAATTCTCTTTGAGCTTCTTATGGACATCTGAGCTCTTCGTGTACAGATAAGAAGAGGGTTTTTGACAGCTCAGAGCAGATACGACTACTTGAGAATGTGCTGCCAGTGTTGTTTTGTTCATTTTGGTGTTTTTAACTGTTTTTAATTCATATATTTTATTTAAGGACATATGACTTAATATTTATAGTTCTTGATGTTAGTTTGATATAGATGTTACTCTTGTTTTCTGCTTTTAGTGTGACTCTGTAACACCTGTCCAGGGACAACAATTTAAAGGCAGCCTTTTGACTAACTCTGGCATATTTATTGTAGTGTTTATTAATGCACTCTGTCCTTGTCAAATAAACTAATAAAATAAATTTACATCAGTCCCTCAGACTTTAAGAGGAGTCTCTCCTCCTGTCCTTTGGAAATACAGCCATGTCTAATATAGAGATGTAAACTCCTGACAGTTATTTACAATAATTGCCAGAGGTTTGAACACACCTACTCATTCTGACTGTAGTTGTAGCCAAATCACTGATGTGTGCTCTGGCTCAAAGTGTCTTTATTGAGACCGTTTGCACTTCTGGATTTCAAGAGAGAATAATATAAAATCTGCCCTTGTGCCAATGCATCTCATAGCACACCAATGGATATTTATTAAACTATTCAGTGAAGTTAGTTTAAACAATAAACATTTGTAATAGGTCAAAACAGACAACAGCTGTGCTTAAATGATTTCTTCCTGCATGCATTAGAGTGGAACATGGGGAGCTGCAGGTGCTACAGCACTGTTAGCTGTAGCACTATTATAGAGGAGGACATGAGTTCTTGTTTATAGACATGCTAGCCTAAGCATTGTGACACAGCTATCTGCTACAAGAAGTTCAGAAAGTTTAAAACTTCCATAAGTCATTCTTTATTTTTACCATTTGCCAGCCACTTAAAATGTATAATTATTGTAAAGTGTGTTATTTAGTTTGATTGGTGCGATAATGTCATCATTGCCACCATGATAAAAGTTCTCTTGGTAATAAGTGATATTCTACTAGCATCACCATAAGGGCAAAGTGTGAAAAAACCAAAAGCGGGATTGTCTGGGTGCTGGTGTATGCATTGATTTTTTTTTAAGTGGATCCCAAAGTCCAGGTCTAAACCCTCCATGGTTTGCAAAACATTAAGTTTGGCTTATTCCCAGATACAATTTAAAGTTAGAAAGGACTGCTAATAGAATTTTTGTTTGTCATAGTTGGTATGAAATATCAAATATGTTGTTATAAGTAAATAAATTTTAAAAAAACTCTGGTGGTTTTTGTGATTTTTTTCTTATTCTTTTGTCCTAATTGCAGTGTTTGCAACCAAAAATAGTCCCTGACGCTGTATTTTTGTGGGTTGGAAGCTAAAAAGAATTGGAAATTATGGGATTAAAATATATGGTAGTTTATATTGCATAAAAAAATATATCTTTCTCTCTCTGGTGTTCCTGCCTGCCTGCATACCTCTGGACATCGTATTCAAAATTATTAAAAACTAATTTTTAATTTGTGTGAGAGCTTTGCTAAATACAGATGTCCCACTTCCTCATACCGTTTATATTTTCTAATCTTTAAATTTTACTTTTTGCACATGATTTGCCCATGAATGATGTTGCAGTAACTTTTACAAGTAGCTCAATATACCTCTAGTGAGGCATAATTTAAAAACAAAACAAAACAAAACAAAAAAACCCCAGAAGCCTCCACTCTCTGGACATGCAGTTTAAAGGCTAATACCGTGAGCGACGTGTCTGAAATTTCAGAAAACCTGGGTAAACAGTTAAGCTGTGTTTGTATGTGTTGCAAATCATTGATCTTAATCTCTTGTCTACAGAGACGGTTCTGCTGGGATTATGAAATTCTCCTTTAGTTTTTAATTAGACCTCAAACATTAGCTTCACAAGGGCTGCTGGAGAGGCAAGTGTTGATTGTGTTTACCATCTGTTTGAGAATTACACCTTAGCACATCCATCTGTCCATCAGGATTAGTTCAGCTCTCAACTGCTCTTCAGGTCTTTATGTTGTTTTATTTTTTTTTAAGTTTTGAAGAGAATACTAAACAGATAAAGGTCAATAACAATGATGCTAAAGATGATGATAGTCTCACCTGTCAAATCACAGACAAGCTTCTGTTAATATGAAACTTCTATCCAGTTCTGTCTAGAACAGGCGGACTTTAAAGCCTACTTTTTATGTAATTATATGCCAAGTATGCTCTTCCTTGTGTATAAAAGAAACATCCAGAATGAAGAAAAAACAAATTTACAAGGATAGAATATACCTCAAGAGTTTGTTCGAAAGTTGCACCTCGAACCTTTCAAGATCATTTTTACAGGTGAAAAAGAATTTTGCCGCGTTATTTCTATAAATTGAGAGTTTCTTAATATATGCTCCTCACAGTGCTTGGCATTTCAAACTAATGCAGAGGCAGCAGGGAGCTTACCTTCATGTTTTAAATTAATGCTTGTATAACAGCAGTTTCTGCTAAAATACTTAATATAAAGGCACAAGGAATATTGATTTTTGTGAAGTGCTCAAAGCAGCTCCATCATTATTACGGGTGTGTCAGCGGTGATCTGCTGGATGCGGCATTGCTCGGTTAATCTTTCTTTATAATTAGCAATTGCAGTAGGGCAGTTGGCATGGTCATTAAGTTGCTAGAAACTGCATTTATGTGCCTAAACAGGCGTTACCACTGTCAGTCTTTAATCCCTTTAACGCATGACTCTTTTAGCTGCAGGGGGAAACATTAGCTTTTTCTCTTGCTGTTAATAAAAGACAACTGAGCCGAACCTAAAAGAATGTACTGAGTGTTTGCAATCAAGGTCAGCGAGACTGACTAAATAAAAGGAAGTCTTCCCTAATTTGATAAGTCATTGAGGAGAGCAGTAAACAAATATGACTGCCTTAGGAGATTTGGCGTTTCTTTTAAGGTCATTGATGTCATTGCTGCTAACATTTACTTCACTGGAAGGCAGAAAACGTGCTATTGTCAGTCCTGCAAGCATCTTATTATATTAATCTGCACTGCTAAGGTAGCCCTTCTTGCATAAGTAGATGTTAAGATTTTCCTCAACCATTAAATCTTGTTTTCATTTAAAAAGCCTCCCAGAAAGAGGGCAACATGCCCGAGTTCCATAAACTTCAACAATGTTTGCGGGCAGAAAACTAAATGTACATTTTTGTAAAACTAAGCAAAAACTTTTAAACCTTAATGTGCAACTTTGGAAATGACCTTAGATCTCTTAAAGTAACATTCCGTCAAAAAAAGAAAAAAAAAAATGTGTGTGCATGTGTGTTGCAGCTGTAAATCATTCTTTGATCAATATTAGTTTTAGGACAAATTAATTCATGGAAAATTTTCATGCAAACAGTATTTTTATTCATCTTTATATTGCTAGAAATGCCATATTGCACTGCTATTTATACAGAGTTCTGTGGTTATTTGCAAGCACAGAGGCTTTCTGTAGCTCATCTGATGCAGCCCTGGGCAACTCCTGCAGGAATATCATGATAGTTCTGTGACAATAATCATGTAATGTGAAACTGACAGCAGCGCAAAAGGTTTGAAAAATAGTGTTCCCTTGAAATGCTAGGAGTTGTTTGAGACTGGAGTTGTTTTAAAATGGCAGCAATCCACTTTGGAGTTTGGCCCTGCTCAGATTCTTCATTTACTCATCAATTTATTGAGAATTAAACTCAGTTTCTTCAAAATGTTCAAAGAACTATCAAAACCATAAATTTAAACTATTCCTTTAGACAAAACTATTGTCATAGACAGAAAATTTTATTTTTTTTCTCTATGTTGTTAATGACCATAGTTAGAATTCAGGTCAGACATTTTACATTTGAAACACTACGGTCAAGATGTACCAAGCCTTTGTGCCCGGCAAAGAGCAATGTTCTGATGTACATCATTCTGAAAGCTTTAAATCTTTGAAGGCATTTTAAATGATTCATGCAGACTAACTTGCTGAACTTTCTGCAACACAATTCATAGCCCGATTCTCGCATTGTTTACTGTCAAAAATAGAAGAGCATGTTTTAATTTGAGCGAAGGAGGAGGCACACGTGTTATGCAACAGCAGCGGGAGGAAAACATGTGTGATGGAAGAGATTCTGCATTTGTGTCAATTTCTCTGGAATACCAGTAAAATCCATCACAACAAATGCCAAGCCACGTTATTCTTAACTAAGCGGAGGAAAACTAAAATAACCTGGAACAACTAGTGAGATGGAGTCCAACAATTTCGACTGCAAGAAAAACTTTTGCAGCTTTGTTTGTTAGGTTTTATTTTGTCACTGCCCACCACCAAAGGCAATAAGCGATAATGTTTTTGCTGGTGTGTGTGTGTGTTTTTTATATACAGCATTAGCAAAATATCTCCCAAACCACTGAGTTGTTTTTAGTGAAACTTTCATGAAGTAATTATTGGGTTTACCTCTACAACTCATTAACTTTTGCAGTAAACTCAATTCAATATGGTCGCAACAGACATTAGGCAACAGAAAAACAGCTAAAAAAAGCTAAAATTAGGTGTGGTAGTAGTTCAGATTCATTCACAACACATACTCTAAGCACTATTACATCTCGTAAGATCTACAATATTGCATGTCACTGCATATAAAGTCATTTACAAGGTTTGAATAAAACAACTATACATTTGTCTCTGCTCAGCATAAAATAACTTAAGTTTAAAACTAGCATGAAAGGCAGCTGGTGACTTCCTTCAAGGAAAGCCAGGCCTTTAATTTTATTCAGTGTTTTTTTTTCTTTAGCCCAGCTGTCAATTCCATTTTCAGCCCCTGAATGCTGTAAAAAAATGTCATTACGTGTTTTGAAAAAATGCAAAAGATTTTATTTGTTATTGGTGTCTGCGAGCATGTCAGGTCATCTTCACGTGTGCGCCCTCAGACTCTCTTGTAAAACATAACGTGTGTAGATAAACTAAAATGTTAAATCTTGTAACACTTGTGTGTAAAAGACGGCATGTCTTTATTCTTTTAAAGCCAGTAAACACTCTTTTTATGATTTTTAGCCAAAGAGTGTAAATTAAATACTTTAACTCAACAAAACAGCAGGTTTGAACCTTCTGTGTTGTACCTTAACGAGTAGCTGAGCCTTCGTCGTTGGTAAAATACAAGCTCCCGATTCTCTGCAGGCTGGCTTGTTTTTACTATTCTGAGCTCATGAATGCAACTTGTGGAAAAGCTGTTTTGGTCATTATTAAAATAAGCACGTTGCTCGTGTGTTTGTAGATCAGTGGAATTTTGGAACCATACCAGCAAATATGCAGGAGCCATCAATTGTGGCTCCTGCATATTTGTCAGTTGTTCCACAATGTGTTATTTTAGGATTTTATCATTTTTATCTGAAAAAAGATGTGGTTTACATAAACCTAATTTACTCATTTGTTTCAATTAATAAAATTTGTGGTACATTACCAAACTATTTTTTAAATTTATTTCCTTTTTATTTATTTTGCAATTTACAAGCACATTTTATATTAAAAATATATATAGAAAATCGTGTTAGGCTGCTTGGAGTCCAGTCAGAGAGAAAGTTCAGCAGTGGGAATATTATCTGTTATCTACAATGTTGCATTTACTGTTTTTACTAGACTGTTGACCCTTTTTTTGTTTGTTTGTTTGTTTTTCCTGTCCTGTGATTTTTATTTTAAACACATTAATGACTATTTTGTCTGTGGTTTGCAGCACAGATAGGTCGTTAGACCTTGTTCAGGCCTGTGCTTCAGGCAGCAGCTTGCCTTGTTCCGTCACCCAACCGTCTGCCCCCACTAAACTTATTATTCCTAGCAAACATCATGAATCCATCCAGTCACCCATAAATTCTCCAGATACTCGGTCAGTTTTATGTCCACAATTTACTCACCTATTCTGCCAAAGGTCTATCCTCTCTTGAGTGTCCCTAAGAGTACAACGATGTGCTGTTGTGGTTTGTGGTTTCTGTTGGTTGTGTGTTTAAACTGTGAGCTTGGCTCATCTCCCTGGTGATTGTCCTCCACACCTGTGATCCAGCCCCTCTTCAAGCAGCTGTTACATCTTTTCAGTCTTCACTTCCTTCACTTCACGTAATACAAAATTTTTGTTAGGCTCATAAACGAATGTCAGAATACTTGAAAATAATCTAGTATTTTGCTTTTAGCTCTATTGCTCCTAAACAGCTTTTTCTGGGTCCTCCAGGAATACTGTCATGCTGTATGTAAGAGAGCCTGACATTCTGCCGTTCCATCTCTGTTCATGTCTGAACATGTGCTTTTTCTTTGCTCTTTCTTCTGCATTTGAATCTGTACCCACTGCTTGTACAAAACCCAAGGTAAAAGCTTGGCTACTTCAACCTTGATGAATGGCAAGGTAGATGAAGCAAGTTTGTAAAAGGATAGTTCTGAATTTTTGAAGTGGGGCTTTGAGAAAAGGTAATGAGCAACAAGTACCTTACCTGCAGCTTTATATCACTCTGATTGACCTTATTTCAGAGAAACAAAGATTATTTCTGATCAGGCAGTCAAGCTATCGGTTAAGAAGAGCTGACTCCAAAAGTTAACCAGTTGTAGATGTAGATCCTTTAATTAGTTTTGGAAGGTTCTAATAAATTAAATCCAGTGATACATGAGATATTTCGCTAACAGACAAACAGGGTTGACACCAACAGTTACTGTTTAAGTTTTAAGCAAAGATCTTGCATAATGAGTAGCACTTGGAGTACTGTATATGTTGAGAATTAGTTTCAGCTACAATTACACCTAACTTTAGCACTATATCTGTCTGACTGAGTCACAGCCTTTGTTATTTTTGCTAATGTGAGTTAGCTATGACAGCCATCTTGAATTGAGTTGATTCCTAAAGATAATGAGTTATAGATGTACATTCAATGATTACCTTTTGTAATTTTCATAAAAATCCATCCAGCATTTTATGAGATAATTTAGTAACAGACAAATACATGCAGATACAGACAGACAATATTCACACCCAGTGGTGGGCGTAAATGAATGTTTGCATAAACTATGATGAAAGTTTTGGAGTCTTTTTTAAAATTGAAGTCTTCAAACTATGCTTGACTGTCAGGTCAAAATAATTCTTTGTTTCTTCAAACTGAGGTCTTTCAGAAAATGATCTACAACAGATAAGATAATAAGTGTTCATAACCTCTTCACAACCCCCACTTTAAATTATCTGAATGATCCCTTTAGTTCAGACTTCACCAGATATTATACCCTTTATGATATATGCCCATTATTCATATAGCGTTGGTAATATACCACAATAGTGTGTGAACAAAAGAGGCTTTGTCATTTTGAAGAAAAGTAACAAAACACAGGAGAGGATGAGTGAGCAAAAATCATCATTGGTATGTGCATTTTAACCAGGAGATAGGAAAACAAAAGAAGGATGAGGTGAGAAAGACATTTATCAGCAGGGGAAAGCATTGTTTGGCAAAAGAGACAACACATAGACCAAAGGGATATAGATAGGGAGATAAAAAAGGAAAGAAATGGAAAGAGTGTGACAGCTCCACCCAGTGGTTAATGGCTTTCATTTCTTGGGCGTAATGAGAGGGGAGGTCTGTGCTTCTCAGGATAAGTAGGGGCTGTGCAATGATACTTAGTGTGAGCAGAATGCGTAAACACACATATACACACAGAGCAGGCAACATGTCTTAACACAAGTGTGTCAATTTCTTTTTATAGACTATGTGAGCCAATCAAATTCCTCTTATTTTTGTGTTACCTTCCTGAGTAGTTGCTTCAAGTTGTTGCATTTGTTCACTGCACGAGTATGTTATTGATGTGTATATTTTTGCTTTCAGACATGCGTACAGTGTGAAATATGATAATGTCAATGTGACTGATTAAAAAAATTACACATTTTTTACATATTTTTTTTAACTGATAACCTCTTACATCAGTGAAGTCTGTAAGTGTTGTAATGTCTTGTTGATCAGACAAAAACTCTCAACTCTGATTTCTAAGTGTTGTTTCTATTTTTAACAGTCTTGTGTGATAAGCTTGTTGTGGACAGCTTTTGATTGTTCCTATAAGCAGACTTTGCTTCACAGTTGATTTAATTATATAACATAAAGTCATCATTACTTTGTCTTGTACCATGCTTAAAGAAATAGTTCAAATATTTTAAAGTGGGGTCTTGTGAAAAGGTTATGAACAATTAATATCTTACCTGTTATAGTTAGTTCTTTAAACATCCTCAGTTTGGAGAAATGTTTTGTTTGTTTTATTGATTTTTTTTTTGTCATGTTGTGGCATATCAGGCATACCATATAGAGAAGATGGCTGCCTACATGTGCCAGAACAGATTTGCTCTACAAAAAGCCTGGCACCCAGACCAGCCCCCAGCAGAAAGACTGCCCAGCACCAAGCAGGAGAAGCCCCCCCCCAGAGCCCCCAACACACCGGACAGGCACCATTCTACCGCGGCAGACTGAACCCAGAACGTGAGCCAGTTTGGTGAGCCAGCTTGGAGAAACAGTTAAATGTCTAGCCTGAGTAGGACCAAGACTACAACAGATTGCTGCCACAAGTTATGTTTCAAAACCTTCATGGTGGTTCATGCAAAAGCTTTTTCAGAAACCTTTGCACTATAAATGTTAAATAACACAGTTATTTAATATGAACTATATGATTATTTGCAAGTGCAAATAGCTGCTGCAGCAGCTTTGTTTGTTTATATACATTACGTATATGGAAAACTACTACAGTTTATGTTGTTTTGTTAAAACTGTTACCCTTAAGACTAAAGATAAAGATTATATTATTCTTTGCATAAAATTGACACTCTCTTGTTTAGAATTATGCAGATCAGACTCAGTCCTTTCCATAATTGTGAGAAAAAGAGCTAAACCAGTTTCCCATTTAGAGAATAATGAAGCAGTAAGTTACAGACTCAAGTCTTAAATTACAAAAGCACAACTTAGATTTATTTAAACTGATACATCTTTTATTGAAAGTGGGCCTTTGTTTTTATTTTCACAACCTTACAGGAAACTATCTGTATGGATTTTTATGATGTTATATTTCAATTTGCACTGTAGAAAGCTGCCTAAACAAAATGGACAACAGGCTAAAAATCATGAAATCAATAGTAAACCCCTTCACTAAGTTTTAAACAGATTTTACTGAAAACCTGAGCCATATTTAGCTGATTCTGGTACTGAAATGATGGGAAGCTGTGCACACACAGCATATATATTATCTGCAATGTCAACTAATTTCTGTTAAAACTAAGTTCACACAGGCAGCCTGACCTGTTTTATTAGTGTCATTCTGTTGCAGAAATTCATACACATTGTCAAAAGTTTAGATAAGATAAGTTGTTATGTATGTAAACTGCTTGTCTATTGATCTTCATTAAAAGAAGAAAAAAAAGTTTGTTTAGATAAACCACTAGAAGTATTTTACCTGTTTATTTATTAATAAAAATTACTTAGGTCATGGTATTTTTAGTCAAAGGGGCCACTTCAGAGGGTCTGAAGAGCCACATGTGGCTCCAAAGCTGCAGATTGCAGACCCTTCCTGCTTTTTGCCCTTCTCTCTTTTTCTGGGAGAGCTGTTGTCTTTTTAAAAAATATATAAATAAATGAATCCTAAAAGCTTAGTATTTGCCATTTGTTTAATTTTTCTGTTGTACCAAACCTTTACTGAACTGTGACCCTCAAACTGTGGTACGAACCGACTCAAACCCCGATTTGGGCATATTGTTACACTACTCAATAACTTAGGTCTCAAAACCTGTTTATATCTTGCTCACACAAAAAAAACTCTAATCAATTTGTGGCACAAATATTGAATTCAGTTTTTATTTCCACTTTTTAGAAGCCATCATTATCACATCAAGGGAGAAAGACAACTCACTAAGCTGACAACATATTGTAAACAAATTCTCCAAAGGGTCCCTGTAAACAAATAATCACAAAAACAGCTGTGCAGTTTGCAATTAGGATCAATGCTAATAAGCCAAGGGAAACCGGCAGAACCAGGAGAAAAATTAGGATGGAACCTAATTGCCTTCTGTTATCTTAATGCAATGAGATGTTACACTGTATGTCGGTAAAACATTCCACTTTTAGGGCATCTAATTATTTCAGTTTGTATATAATAAGCAGTGACCATTATCATGTAATTCTGCCCTCTTAGAGAGCTAATATTAAAAAAATATGGGGTCTATCTGTATGTACAATTTTTATATTGCTTGTATCACTAGCATTGCTGTGGCACTGTAATGCAGATACATCAAAGTATTCAAATTATATCACAGATATGGTAATACTGAACAGGGGGGACACTATTAGCATAAAGCCCTACTGTACTTCATTCAAAAATTAACTTTTTCAAATTCTGTTTTCAAGTGAAGCACATTAAAACAAAGAAGTGGAAGTGCAGTGACACAGAAAAATCACTTGGAGATGCAGGCAGCTGTTAGATTAAACACATAGGCTGTTTAAGATTGTAAGATTAGAACTGACATGTAAATGTAAAACAACTATCGCCGAGTAATAAATTTCACTTGGCAACAAGACAAATCGTATGTGGATGCAAATTAGTCTTTGATATAATTTAAATACACTCATTGATCTAATGTATATGTAATAGATTTACTAAAGAGGAAAAGCACTATGGGCTGCATGTTGGTGTAGTAGTTAGCACTGTTATCTCATAGCCAGAGGGTTCCAGGTTTGAATCTGAGTTGGGAACTTCCTGTGAACTTCTTGTGCATGAATGAATGAATTTGAATGGGTTCATGTTTTTTTTTTTCTGTCTTGTGTTTCTGTGTTGTACTTGTGATGGCTAACTAGTAAGGATGTGTAAATTTGAACTGATTTGTACAGATTCACAAACATTCAAGCTACAAATCACTATGACTGTGTTCACATAAACCTTTTAGAAATGTTTGATATTGGAGTTGTTTTGAGACGGCAGAAACCAACTTTGGTCTTGACCCCGCTCAGACAAGCAGTTAGCTTGATGAATATGGTCAAAATTAAATTCTAGTACCTTTAAATAACCATTTTCAAATATGGCCACAATGACTAGTCCTTCATTAAGCTGACTTTGGCCGTTCCCTTTCATAAATCACTAACTGAGCAAGCCATGTCATCACCACATCACACCCTAAAAATCTCAAAGCTACCTTACCTTTTATATATCAACTGTTACAGCACTGTCACAACCTCACTTATCAGCTCAGAGGTGAAACAGTGGCAGGTTGACCCTCCCATTTAGAAAACACACCAAGGTGGTTTGGCTTGAAGTGTTTTTTGAAAGCGGCTTCTGCTGTTTTTCTACAAACTGAGACCATTCAAAGACCTACCTACAACTGCCAAAGCTATAAATGTCCGTAGCCTTTCCACAGAACACCAGTTCAAAAGAACTTAGCTACCGCTTTAAGTGTAATGTCATATCAAGCAATTGATGACTTTTGACAGTCTACAATTATCAGAAAATAGATAAGTATGTTGCTGTCTCTATGGGGGACTTCAGTAACATTTAAAAATGAAAACTTGACATGCTAGAGTCATATAATAAATTTGAGGCACGGGATGAGATGTGATGCGTATTACTGGTCTGGCCAGGGTGTGAAGTGGGTCAGCTGGCTTTAATTCTTAATATAACATCCTATTAATGAGGACAGCAGCAATGGGAAATGGCTGCACAGATCAGAGAATGCAGGCATCTTCGACCTTTCCAGTATAAAAATCAAGATTCAGATTTATGCTAATTAGTTAACTTGCTTGTTCACTAGAGTAACATAAAAAAATATAGGCACTGCATTGTAAATGTCTAACTTAGTTTCAGAACAATATGAACAATATGAGTGTGCACCAAAAATGATGTAGAAATTAATAAGCTCAGAATTAGGCATATTGTTTTCGCAGTTGGCTGCTTCTTGGAGCAAAAATATTTGTTTCCTTTTGTAAATTACCTTGAGAAACAAAGAGGTCTACCAGACACATCTAACCACTGCCCCTACTCAACATCCACTTTTTCATGCAATTTATTCAAATGTGTTCGTTTCACAGAGCTCTGTGATTTGAATAATATTCCAGCAAATTTAAAATGTTCACCAAGTTAGAAATAAATGACCATGTGAGGCGAGTAGAGGGTTTTCATACATATGCATGGGAGAGCTATTCCCTATTTATACCACTCAACTCCCTCCTCTCTATTTCTCTTTGACAGATTCTGGGGTGAAGGATTGCTACCTGAGAAGCATAGCCAATGACTCAATGGCTGCCTGTGATTATGGATGGAATGTACAGTTAAGAATATAAGGCACTTAAATGACCTGAGCAGATCTGGTAGTTTGCTTGACATTTCAGTTATAAGACATGTGTTTGGAAACCAGGGACCTCAAAAATAAAATTACTCTCCTAGGATATTGCAATAAACTGACAGATGGATTCATTTGTTGTGAGAGGAATGTAACAGGGAGCAGGTGATAGACAAAAATATTGTTCAACAGAAGCAATTTATTGGTGACCAACTGATCTGCTTCTCTGTGCAAATCCCTTTTGAAGTTTTTATCATTGTTATTTCTTTGCATTATTTCCTGAGTTATGATCACTTTTTTAAGGCGAGAGGACAGGACAGTAGTTAGACAGGACACCCAGTTAATTCCAACAAGTCAGAATAAGAACGTTCAATGTCTTTACACGAGGCAGTCGCTTATCCAGTGGAGCCTTTGGGCCTCCCACACTCCTGATGTTTATTCAGTTCATGAAATTTATTGTCTAATTAGCTCCCTGTGTGAAATCCCAAGACAAGTAATACAATTAGATTCAAGTTTATGTGAAGGTGTTTTCTCAGAGAGCACAGAAGTGCTTGGTTTGGTAAACCATTTTCTACAGATTTGTTGTTGATGACATGAGGTCTAGATGCAGTTTTGGCCTTTGACCTTTAAAATCTGACATGCATCTGTGAGCCTCTTTTTAAAATTAACACATAAGAAATGCTATGTATCTTCTTGTTAGTGATCAAAGTTTACTAATCTGACATGTGATGATGTCTACAGTGAAATAGTATGCAGGTCTGGGGATCTGAAGGGCACAGCTCAGATGATCTGTTGTTTCTGTTCCAGCAGCAGACACCTCCAGATGTAAATTTCTCATTCTCTGACTAGTCAGAGGTGTCTGGGAAGCTAAAATTGGAACCTGCTCAAAATTAGGCGGTGGTTGTATTATGTTTGATAGACATGCAAGCATACACTCACCAGATACTTTATTAGGTACACTTGTTCAGTTGCTTGTTGACACAAATAACTAATAAGCCAATCACATGGCAACAACTCAATGCCTTTAGGCATATAGATGTGGTGAAGCAAACCTGCTGAAGTTCAAACCAGGCATCAGAATGGAGAAGAAAAGGGAACAACTAGTGCTCATTCTCCTCTGACCTCTGACATCAGCAAGCCTTTTTTTCCACATGACTAAAGGCATTGAGTTGTTGCCATGAGATTGGCTGATTACCTAACAAACGATTGGATAAGTGTAGGTTAGCCAGTTAATTGGAAACATTTTTGACATCTTTAAAAAACAAAAACTGCCATCAACCATATCTGCGTGTACTAAGCCAAAAAGTGGGAATATTTGGGGGTAGTACAGTGTTGCATTCCTGACACTATGGTCTTGTGTCAATGTGCATCTTGTGACAGGTTGTCTTTCTTGTCAAGTGTTTTTTTTCACACAATGGAAGACACCTATAGGGTAGTTTACCAGAATAATATACTAGCTGTATGCATAACTAATATTTTTCTAATTAAACATAAGTGTTTTGTCATCAGTCATTGATAAACTATAATTGGTCAACATCCAGTACATACAAACAAAGTCTCTTTCTTCTGATAACTCCTCCAATAACCCTAGAAATAAATGATGCAATACCTCTGACAAAAACACTAAAAAGGTAACTAAAAACCTGATCAAGTTTCTCTTTTTCTTGGAACAAAATTCTCTACAAACCGAGGTGGAGAAAAACCTTGAATTTCACTTGTTCTGGTTCATATTTAAACACACAAATGTGCATGTGTGGGTGCCTACGGTTTTTGTAACAAAGAGCTCTTGAGGAAGAGTACATGTGTTGGTGCCGATTAGAGAGCACTTTGTGTGCACTTGAAAGACAGATAAGAGTGCAGGTCCTATTATCTTGTTAACATGAGGAAGCGAGAAAAGAACTTGCATGTCTTGATAAACTGTTTCTATATGAAGTCATTAAAAGTCAAATTTTAACTATAGCCTTTTAGTCTTGGTAATGAAGCATATAAGAATCATTATTCAGTCTGTCATTATGCTGTAAAAGCAGAAATTATTGAACATGTATCAGTGACCTCCACTTTTTAAATGATGTACCAAGATAAGAAGATTAACAACACCTGTCCTGGCCACTGATAAACTGCCTTGTTTCTAATCCAGTGGACTGAAATTTTGATCTATTCAAGGATATTTTTTAAATATATTGTAGGTGATGTACTGTTGACATTATGAATGTTTTTGTTTTGTGATGCTCTCATTTTTTTATTTTTTGTTTTGTTTTCTCCTTCTTTTGTTATTGGTTTATTGTGCGTCACATTACGTGACATGTCTAATTTATTGCACCTGTGTGAAATAAAAGGTGTGGGCTTCAAACATTTTGGTGGAAGGAACAGCACGAAGCCAAACAATGTATCATGCGTGTCACGTTTAACGCTGTGCCAAAAGTGAACTCTGCTAACATGTACTTTTTTAACCAACAATCAATGACCAGAAATATATAGAGTATAAAGTATGTTTGTGGCCATTCATTATTGTTGTTGATGAGTGTGAAACCTGCAGTTAAAGTGTCAAAATGGTCCATTAAAAATTGCATGTCTCTTTAAAGAGTTGAAATCAACCAGAAAACGCAATAATTTTGCTCCAAAGAAAAAAAAATAAAATAAAAAACAGAGCTATTGATGAAAAAAGTCTTTACAAAGTTCAGGGTTGTGCAAAAATAGTTTGTTGACAAATCTATTTTAAGAAACTGACAAGAAAATCTTTAAAACCTTTGCTGGTTCAAGATTGACAACTTTAATAATGGAAGTAGCTTTGCTTGAAGAAATGCATATCTCCCACCACCTTGCATGGCAAACCTTTCAACAAAGATCTCACCCAACCTTAACGTAAGTGATGGGGATCACTCTCAGCTTCTACCACACCAATCTGAACCTAATTTCTAAAAACATGACAGAATTATAGCCATTTGATTAGATGTAGTGGCAATCCTGAATCCAGTTGACTTCAAAATATATAAATTGTGCATACAGAATTTGCTAACAGACACAGAAAAACAAACACATACTCAGACAATTACATGCCTTTCATTGCATCAAGTGGTAATTATCTTCAAATGTAGTAAAATGTGCAATTTGACTTAGATGCGTTTGATTCTTGGAAAGAAGCCCAATTGCATTTAGTCTAAATAATGAAGAATCGATGAAATAAGTTTGCATGAGCTTAATGTAAGTACATATAAATTTTCTCACTAACGGGCTTTCATAGAAAAACACTGCATTGCTTATTGCAAGACACTACACCAAAGGAGTTTTGGTACAACTTGGTACAAGTAAACCGGACCTCAAGCATCCAACAAACACATATATATAAGGCAGACAATAGGACAAACACACACACACATACACACACATGCACACATAAATGTGGCCCAAATTAGAGACCCTCAAATCCCACATCAGCCAACAGTGATCATTAGCTCAGCAGAGCAACTGACAGCTCATCCCGAACGGGTGGCAGTTCTCTGATACATCACTTCTGCTGCCGCTTGTTTGTTTGCTTACTCAAGCAGTGGCTTGACATTCTGATAAGAAGCTGACAAAGAGCCCTTAGGGGAAGATGAAAAACAAAAATGGCATCAGATATTTAGAGTTCATCTTTAGTGTCTTTAGTGCAAAGAACTGTACAGTCCAGGAGGGAGGGAATCGCATTGGTCATGGATGTAGACTTGTGAGCCAAACACAGAAAGCAAGAGAGCAGAATGTGAAGCAGTGTCATCATCTTTACAAGGAGATTAACAGAGTGGGTTAAGAATTTCAGTGTGGCGCATGGCCTGCTGAGATCTGATGAAAAAAGAAGTAATCTGATAAATCCAGCATGGTCAGAGAAAGAATGAACATACTGAGGCAGCTTTATAAATTTCTGCATGAAAATCATTCTAGCTTCCTGAGAATAGTGTAAAAACATCTAAACCCCTTGTTACTTTTCTTAGGGAAGGAGCTGAGTATCTGAGCAAAACATGTGACAAGCTGTGTTTCGTACTGCACATTTGAGATGATTATCATAGTTTTTCTGTACTAAATGTATAAAGTAAATATGAGAGTGAACCTCTTAATAGTTTGGACAATTTTAGTTTAGGACAATTTACAGTAGCAAATTAAAAGTTTTTGTTCTGATAATGTGTCAAATCAGTCACTTAGCTGTGGTGGCCATCTTGAGTGGGGATTACTCCAAAGGTTAATCATCTTTAGTTGTATTAAAACCCATCAACTGTTTTGTGAGCTAACAGAACAAATAGAGTCTCAAATGCACACACTCAGACACATGCACACAAAGGTAAAAATATTTATTTTTCACCTTTGGTGGTAGGCAACAAATTTTGTATTTGGAAAAGCTCTAAAACTGGACAGCACCAAGTCAATGAACCTTGAGAGAACTCAAGTGCACTTGAACCCAGACATCTTTTAGATTTACATAAGCCATTTTGCCAAACTATACTCATCTTAGGACATAAAATACTATTGTCAAAAGTTTCAAGAGATGCTCAAAGTGCCTTTTGACCTTGTTGCACTGACACATGATCCACAGTCATGTTAGACCCTGAAAAACACACTTCATCTTGTTGGTGTATTCACAAGTAACAAAAAGAGGAAAAGGAATACTAAAAAAAAAAAAACACAGTAGCAAATCTCAAAACCTAAAATTATGAAACTGCACTTGAAATTTCTTGCTTCCATTAGACTACAAACAGGCTGCTTCTCTGCCAAGAAGAAAATCAATTCAGGATAACAACAACAAAAAGATAAATCTTTGCATGCTCAGTTTAACCCAGTGTGTTTGTGTTTTGAAAATGAGCAAAGGTAAAAAAAAAATTGATAAACAATCAATTAGTAGAGTTGTTTTAGAGGATGAGTTACAAAAGACAAAAGAAAAAAAGTTTTTTAAAATAGTCTGAGTACTGCAAGAACCTGATGGGAGAAAGTGTGATCTGGTGTGTAATGTGAACAAACATGTGGAAAGAATGGGCTTCAGTTACTCTTTGGTCAGTAAACTTCTAATTTCAATGAAAAAAAGAAAAACCTCCCAATCTCCTAGAGGGTTTTACGTGAATGTTTTACACATATATATGCTGAAGAATTTGAGAGTTTTTGCAGAAAATGAACGTTCAGGGGGAAAGTGAAATGAACATGAGAATAACTGCAGAATTCTGTTAACTTGGTTCCATCCACTTTGTTATGGTGCTCTGTTTACACCGTGACTGTCTGCATTTTACACCCTGATATTATGTGCTGGACTGTCTCAGAGGCATTGTTACACAGCCTACTTATTGGTCCTATATTCTTTGGGAAGCCAAAGCCTCTATTGCTCTTTTGCTGAGAGCTTGTTCTTGTGCTGCCATGATCAGTGCCTCTATGATGTCCTTCAGTTCAGCCACTGATAGGATTTCTCAATATCAGTCCCTTTCTAGATCTTCCAGTTCTTGAGATTCTCACTTAGCAATTCAGTTTTGCCAGCTATCTTCCTGATGCACTTCAACATGTTTTTTTTTTTATCTCTCTCTTTTATACTTGATTATGGCTTTGGCATTCACTAACTGTAAAGGTTAGCATTTGATAACTGCTTGATGGCTTGGACTTTGATCCTATACCATTTAGCTGGCTCTTCAAGACCTGCCTTGCTCTTCGTAGGTACTTGGTTGTGACTGACTTCCTTGTAGCCTCTTTATAGTAGAAATTTGTTTGTGGGACCTCAAGGCATTTGTAGCTGTCCTGACATTTGGTCTTTTGTTCTAAGGCAGTTTGAATCCTTAAGTTTTGACATTTACTCTGTTAGATTCTAATGTCTTGCTCACTTCTTGCATTCAGTTTGTTGTGTCATTAATGCTGCAGTACAAAACCAGTATCCATTGCAAATTCTTGCAATAAGCTGGCTAAAGGGATTGGGCTTTGTTATAAAAAGCATGTTGTGCATGATGGTGACATGTGAAAATTGCTTTACATTGGTCTCTGAAATTGTCTTGGCTTTTGGATGAAGTTTCATGTATCGTAGTTACTATAAGGCATTGAGTTGTAGCCTCTCTTGTATTTAGTCCAAGTTATGAACAGATTTGTACAAGTGGTCCTCCACATGTCCTGAATTCTGTACTTAGATCCAATTGGTGCATATATACAGCCGAGCTCTTGTTGTTCACTTTCAGATGCCCTGTTAGTTTCCAGTTGTTTTGTTCAAGTCAGTTTTGCTTTTTGGTAAAACCTATATTTATAACTTTTTGCCTTTGCAAACTTAAATTACATTCATTCTCTCCTTGTCCTGTATTTATGGTTGAGTTCTAACTTTCCACCATGGATTGTGATGATAGGATTTGGCAGTGAACAAAGGCCATTTTAAAAGAGAAATGTTGGTCTGTTTCTGTGATTACCATTTTTTAAAGCTGACTGTATTGTTGTCTTTCTCGTGGTGCACCACATATTTTTAAAACAGATCCGGACTGCAGGCAGACCAGTCAAGCTCATGTGTGAGCTCCTTATCAGTGGCTTCTCTTTTACTGATCTACAGTAAAGATAGTGTTTGACACAAGATTGTAACAGAGACTGACAGGTTCATCTCACCAACATTATGATTGTTATAAGCCCACTGTACGTTGGCTGTAGCAACCCCTCAGACAGCACAACAGCGTCTGAGGTTTTCAGATTTTTTTTTTTTTTTTAATGAGTCTAAAACATAAAGGAAGACCAAGTTGTCAACTTTTGCTAACTACCTGATTGAGCTGCAATCTCTAAAAGAATGCTTTAAAAACATTAGGGCCTCCTATGGAAGAGATAAAAGCTGGATATGTCACACAGACATACAGGTTAAACTGCAGCCAGATATGGTCTCACAATCTACCACGGCTTAGGGCATTAATCTCTTTTATGACAGTGTGCAATTCTTGGACCAGGGCAGGTTTGGTGCAGCAAAGATTGCCATTAGACATGACACAAGAAATTCTGTCTAATGCCTCATATTTGCATTATAACACATTACATTCCGATAATTCAGATCCTCCATTCGTTTACGATGTGATTAAAATTTTAAGTGAAATTAACATCTGCAGTAAAGATCTTATTATACATAATGAACACCTAAAATTGGCTCAGTGTTAATTTTACATAATGTAAATATTGTTCCAACCAAGCGAATAGTACAAAAAAATAGAAGGTCAAGAGCAATTTCCATCTTACATTCAGCCCACTGCATCATGAAACTACATTCACATTGCATTATTTGAAATATAAAAACTTGCATTTAATTCCAAAAATAAATCCTAATGATGGACTGATGACCTGTCCAAGGTGTTCCCAGCTTCTTCCATTGGCTGCTTGAAACAGGCAACAAATGACCATGAACAGGATCAGACAGGGACAGACGGATGGATGGATGGATGGATGATATAATGCAGGAAATAAGTGAATTTACAGTGTGATGGTCACAGTAGTTGGTGGGTCGATTGTCAAACTTTCACCCATTCATCTGGGGATTATAACACAGCTGCAAAGCTTATTTAGTTGTTGTTGTTTTTTCTCTCAAACAAACCAATAACAACTTCCCTTGAAAATATTGAGTGGGGCTGAAAAACAGAATCTACTGTAGGCCTTTTTCCTTGTAATAAATAGGCACGAGGGCATGATGTTCAATGGTTTATTACCTTTGGGCATGTTTATATTAAGTGAACCGCTGCTTTTGTCATGAAAAAATGTTATCAGGTTTCACAACTGGAGCCAGCTGTCCTCAGACAAGAAGGAGGGGTCACCTTTGACACATCGTCTGTCCCTTATAGGGCAAAACCAGCCAGACGAGTCAGGGAACTATGCACATACATATCACACACATCGACAGTTGTTCAAAAACAATCATTTAATGTTGACTTGTTGCTGAATTTAAATCATTGCTACAATAATTGGAAGAAAAACAAAGTTTGAATGAATTAAATAAAAATGTGAAAAAGACTTATTCGGTGGCCAAATTGTACACTGAAATTCGATAGAACGAAAACAAAAGTAGTAGTGTCGTAATAGCTGAGCATCATCGTCACTTCAGGCTCTAATATACCATGTGAGATCTCAAAATATCACATGAGGTTGAGCATGTCTTTATTTACAGAACAAGATTTAACCAAAATGCCTATAACATGGTCTTAGATTACAACTCTGGCATGAAAGTGGCAGCCAGTAGGCATTCCTTAGGACTGTACCTTTGTTTTTCAAACGTAATTTCTATTTAAACCAATCAAACAAATACGTTGATTTTTTTTTTTTTTTGGAGTGTAGAAACCCTTTTCTCAAGAACAATTCTCATGTTTCTGGGGGCAAACAGAATATCTTTAAATGCAAAGCTTCAGAGTGTGTGACATTATGTTTTCTCTGTTTTAAATGACAAGAAATGCCCTCAGATTAATATGGATCGGAGATCAAAGCGAACTAAGGCCAATTCACACACAGAAGCCACTGACAATAGTTCTCCTTCAGTACCTGTCCTAAGGCTGACATTTGAAAGAAGGGACCTGGAATTGCGTTTTTTCTCTCTCTTTTCATTCTTCTGCAAGAGCTCCACTTGACAGGCACAACTCTTAGACTAGCGCTCACTTGATTTTGTGTCAGAGCACTTACCTTTTTTTTTCTTCTGTCACTTTGCTTGCAGGGTTCTGCAGACTTACTTATCAATGTGTCCTTACTGTACGTGAAGAGAGGGAATGCAAAGATGTTTTAGCATGACAGTCTGTCCATCAGTCACTAAAATACCGTTTCTGTGCACTTTTTTCAGGCTGAGGTCAAGCTGAATGACATTTCAGACTTTTGTGACAATGCTCAACAGCTTCATTTGACTTAAGTGAGGAGCACAGAAAAGGGAGTGAAAGAGAGAGAGAGAGAGAGAGAGAGAGAGAGAGAGAAAGAGGGGGGGTCAAGCTGACTTCAGCCATCTTCTGCCCCTAATTCAGAGCTGTGAGCCATCGTGGTGAACAGAGGACGGCTCAGGAGAAAGAGCCAAGAGGGAGTAGAGAAGTGGAGAGAAACGGGAGCAGGGGGTGGGGAGGGTGCGTGCGGGGCTGGTGCGAGGATGAAAATTGATTTATTGCGGTGCTGATGAGGAGCGGCATGCCAGGAGACAGTGGGTGCTCTCCGGGCCTTTGCTGCAGCAACATAAAACGAAACAGCGTCCCCCACCCCACCCTTGTTATAATTGCTGCGGCGATCTCAGCAAAGGCTTGAGGTCTCTGTGCAGAAATTTATGCAACCTTGACGGGCTGAAACCCTGCCTGTTATTTTAATCCCCATGTCTACATGCGGCAAGCAGAGATGCAAGACGTGCTTTTTTTCACTTTGCAGACAGATTTTACTTACGGTGTTAACACAAGCTCTGCCCCCACACAGACCAAAGACATACTGTAAACATCAGAATAACACTGAAAGGACACGCATCAGTCGGTTTGTTGTGCCATCATGAAGCAACAGTCTTTAGAATACCTGGAAGATATATTTTAAAAATCCAAAGGAGACAAGCACAAAATGAGCAAAAAGGTAAATGGTTTGGCTGTTAGGTCACCTGTTACATTCATTTCATACTGAGTTTACATAACATGTTTACTGGAAAAAAAAAAAACTACACATCTCAAAGTGCAAATGGACTTTCTGAAAGAGAAAAAAACATTACAAAGTGTTAACCTTTTCGTTCAGCTTTTTATGACACCTATGTGGCTTTCATTTTAAGCTAAAGAAACACTTCCCATTTTGAAACTGATTTGAGTTTTTGGGCACTGGGGTTGACACTCTAATTATTATATTTAGGCTTTATAAAAGATGAATGAGGAGGAGGAAAAACACAGCCCGTCACAGAGAATGACTGCAAACCACAGGTTGAAGCTTACAACCAAAGATTTTCCCACAAATTTTCACAACAAAAGATTTTGTAGTCAGTGGCCAAAAATCATTGTGAACCCAGCTAAGTCTGGCTCTAACTAGCCATTAGGTCATTAATTTGGTCAGAACTGATTATTACCAACTGAGGTGGTTCAAAGAGCTATCTACAACAAGTAAGATCTTAACCTTTTAAAGGAACTCCCCTTCAATATTCAGTAATCAAACTATTGCTTCAAACATTAAGTTTTGTAGCAATTGTCTTGTTAATGTTCTATAAAGAACCTTTTTATTTCCTCCATTCACATTGTATTTTTTTTTAATTCTAAATGTGTGCTCTTACTATATGCAATTCTTTTTTGTTTCATGGTCACACACCAATAAGCAAATTGGGACAAGCAGTTGAGTCTCTTCCCTGAAAACTTTTCCAAGTTTTTGACTTGAGGACAACCACTCTGTCCACAGAACCTCTAAGGTTTTGACAACACATAAGTGTAGTGGAACCCCTCGAAGCGCTTTGGAGCCCGCTGCAGTGGTTTAATGCATGAGGGTCGAAGAGACTGAGAGAGGGGAGAGTTAGCCAATACTGCTGACAAAGTTGGTGGTAAGCTTGTTTGTCTGTGAGTCAGTGGGGGTGTGTTTGTGGGAGGGGGGGACAGAGAGAGAGAGAGAGAGAGAGAGAGAGATTTGGCTAGATGTATAGAGGTCTAACTAGGACTGATATTGACTGTGAAATTTCCAATGTGAGAAACAGTTTTTCTCTCGACAACTTCAAATCCTGCATCCTGTAATTGTTGTTAGTCGGCCATTTACAACATTTATAATGACAGAAAACAGTGCACAGTATTTTTCTTCCTGTCCATTGATGCACATGTTCACAAGAAAATGTTCTAAGGTCAGTTCCCACAGAATAAAATGGAACAAATTCTTGCTTATAGTTCACCATTTGAAATTGAATTTACTGTCCCAAATTGAACTACTTCAATTCATTTATACATGTTTTCCTAAAATATCTTACTAAAAGAAAAAAAGAAAACTGTTGGTCGACTATGTCATATGTTAATTAACATATTTGTAGCATTATGACATTTCTATAATACATTTTTCCTCTTCTCCTTCTAACAATATGTCTGGTTAGATAAAATAGGTATATATGTTTGAGTAATTTTACTTGATTAATCACAAATATTCACAACAAGTCATTTTTTTCAGTCTCTAGAAACCCTAATAAAAAGAAGCGTGTGAATCAATAATAGTTGTCTGACTTGATCTTCAGCCCTGCAACTGAACAAAGTTTCTTCGGGCAAGACCATAATCCTTGGCACGCTCAGTGGAGTGTACAAGTGTGTTGTCAAGTGAGCATAAAAGGTGCTGTAGATGAAATATAAATACATTGGCTAATAGAAAGCAGTGAGCAGGTGAATGAGAAAAAAACTGTGGAAAAGCTGTTAGCAGAACCCACATGAAGCTAAAAGGTGCTCTATAAGTGTGGACCATTTACCATTTAAATACAGATGTTATATAATAACCCACATTACCCTAAACATGTTCCTCACTTACAATGAATGTGTCACATTAGATAAGTGTCTGCTAAATGGAAAAAAAAGAATATTTGTTTTAAAACAACTCGTGTTGATGCATCATTGTGTACTTTTTATTACTGTAATGGACATGTTTGGTGTTTTAAGATATTTCGTATAATTAGATAAAAAATGCAGACACGGTAATCAAATGTGAAGCTGACTTAGTCTATTATTCAAGTTCATGCAGAAAATTTACCTTAACATTACGCACATTATAATATCCTGCATCAGCCCCCGCTCAAAATCATCAATGCCAGCTTCTGAAATTCCTTTCCAAATCAAGATCAACAACCCACACAAGGAAACAAACAAAACCAAAGAAGAGAGGATGTGAATTCACAGACAAGAGAACCAAGGCTGCACAGATTTTCTGCTGCAGAGCAACTCCAGAGTTGCCTGTGGTGGCTTAGATTCAGAGGAACAGCAAACCCTGGAGGCCTGCAGCAGCAAACAGTGATAGGAATGTAAAATGAGATGAAGAGCTGCCGCACTGAGATTGTGTGAACAACAAACAGGAGCGTTCAGGGGGAAGATTGTAACACTGTTTAAAGTTTAAAAACCAAATGTCTAACTAAAATGTCAAAAGTCGTTCTGGATGTGACAAGCAAAGCAGCAGTGCCTAAGGCTTAACACCGGTAATTAACCCCAAAGCTGTGCCGAAACAGGACGAAAATCCAGCCAGCAGGCTCTAATCTGCTTGTCTGTTGCTGGTAAATAAGAAGCCTCGGGTTTTACTGGTTTACTGAAACACTCTCACAGGTTGGCCCGCTTGGTAGTGGGGCATAATAATGGCTCCAGCAAGAAGTTGTCAGTATTTATTAGTCAGTATCTCTGGGTCGAAGCCAGTAGGTGTCGGCTCTGGCAGAGAAGGAGACAACGACGCAGATTTGAACAGATAGATGGAGAGAGAGAGAGAGAGAGAGAGAGAGAGGGAGGTTGCCTAAACAAGAAAAAAAGACAGGCTGTTTTGTTTTTTTTCTTTTTTACTAAAGATGTTCCAGGGTTTAACTAGAGCTGGTGCTAGAGTTGTTTCTTCACTAATTCTTTCTGGCTGTTTTTCACAGCCAGAAAGTCAACTCAGAGCCACGTCATCCCATCATATTAAATGGCTATTTTGGTAAACATTTGATCCTCCCTCTGTTGTATTGTAAGTTTCTGTCATGATCACAGTGCAGGGAGACTGTGTGTTTACAGTGATCGCAGGGTTTGTCCTTTTAATCCTGCAAACAACATCTTAATATCCCCAATATATTTCATAAATGCTGTTTTACATTAAAGGTCTTACATTCCTTAAAAAAATGCATACCACCAACCACTTTTCATGCCAGAGGTTTAAACTAAGATAATCTTAAGATGAAAAGGAACAAAGTTATAGTAATTTTGGTCAAACTATGGAAATGACATTATGCGTGATGCAATATTGTGAAAACTCGCAAGATGTGTTTGAGTTTGGACTATGTAAATTTTACTGTAGCAAATACTACTACAGTAAAATTTAGCTCAATATCGTTAATTTTTAGTTGTGACAGCTATTTTAAATGGGATTGACTTCAAAACAAAAACAAAACAAAACAAAAAAAATTCGGAAAGATGTGAGAGTAAGTTTATGTTTTCCCACCATAGAATTGACAATCTATTCATGGTGAAGTGGAGTGTTTTGTCCTCAATTAAGCAGAAAAAGTTAAACTAATTCAGGTTTTATAAACATGGCACTCGCAACATGTTTACTGCTTGTTTGTCTCAATAAGATCATATTCAGCTTCTCACAAAAGTCGTTCTTCGCTCTGTCTCAGCAAATGTCGGTGCCTAGATAGTGCCAGTTTTTCAAAGCCAGAGCTTACTTTGGTGAAAACAGAAAGAGCTGGTGCTAAGTGAGCTTTGGCTCTGGTTTAGCACTTTTTGGTGAGGGGAAAATTAAAAAAAAAACACACAAAACAAGCTTTTCCCTTGCCTCTATCATTTTAGTGATCAACAACAGTCCTGAAGGACTGTGTATATGTCTCCTCTGTACTAAAGATGAAACAAAGCTATTTTAAAAACTCTGATGTTTTTGAATTTTTTTTTTTTGCAAAAGAAGCTCATCCTTTAGAATAAAGACTAAAGTGATAGGACATCCACATACTCAAACATGCCCTCTCTTGTCTTTGATCTGTGCGTTAGCCTTCAAAAGTTAACTGCTTACAGTTTTACTCTTTGGAATACCTTAACACCGTCTAGCACTCCAGATAGGGGAGCATTTTCCTCTGTTGCTAAGCAACAGGCACAGCCTAACTACTCTGCCAAGGAAAACACAGCCGAGCCGTTAATGAGGATACAAAAGACTCAACTTCAGTTGCCTCACGTTGCTTTAGACAAAACTCTGTGGCCCTGATTTGGATCAGACAAAGAATGTTTGGTATTCAAAAAAAGGGATATCTAGACAGCACAACACATATTCTGTATTCCATATAGTCTAAATCTATGTGTCTTTTAGATTAATGTCTCCATCTAGTGACAAGTCCCTGAGGCAAAATAGGCTATGGACACAATATGAGAGATATCATACAAAAGTGTCCGATTTGAGGTGAAACGGTTCTGTGATTGTCAGACTGCACAGTAATATGAAGCACCTAAAAATATGAACTAAAGACATTTAAAAAAGAAAGATGAAGGAAGCGGCCTTAAACCTAAAAGTATTGCTTTGACTTTTGTTATTGATTATCAATGGGAATATTATTTTCTATCATAAAAAATGCAGTATCTGTATATTATTAATTGATATATGTCATTTATTAAGTAAAAATGTAGAACCTTGTTTTTCGGTATAATTTGAATTTTACTAGCATGTAATTTAAAGACTAAACAGTGAACCAGTAAATAGGAGAATAATCAGTAGCTAATGTTTTCCTTTTGAAACCAACACTGAACAGGAAATTAATGATGGAATAATTGTCACTTTGTTCTCAGATAGTTGTCTGTTGTAGTTTTGACTTGTGTTACCAAACTCTCTATTGGTTATTAACAGTAGAATTAGTAATCAAGGACTTTTTATTTAAATAAAACTTCTGTTTTGGCAAGATTAGGGCCGTCTAACAAAACAATAATACCACAAAACACAGATAAGGTTAAAAAAATTGCTTTCCTTAAAATAATAAGGAAAAAAAAGGCAAGAAGCAAAAATAAAGTTGTAAACTGAAGCAGACTCAAAACATGCAGGGAAACCAGGAAGTGCAACAGATGAGCTGACAAAGAGATAAAAATAGAACAAGTAACAAAACAAAACAAGGAACGTGATGAACTACAATAAATTACGTCAATGCAAAAGTGCCTTTAAGTAAAACACCACAGATGGACACAACACGTTAAATTTAAACATCAATGGTTCTAATAAACTTTCCTTAGAAATGTCAGCTTCTCTCTTGGAAAAAGTCAATATTTTTTTTCTACAGATTGTTACAGTGTTATCAGTTAGATTCACCCCTGTGGATCTATTTGAAACTGTCACTATTAAAACCACTTTCATGAATTAAAAAAATGTTTGGTGTCTGCGATGCATATTTGGGGATTTTATGCATCATCCTTGGCTTCCGCCTTCTTGTCCAAAGTTGTCATTTTGGCCCCAGCAAGGTCAGAATTTTTTAAAAACAAAACAAAACATGTCACGTCACCGTCACTCTGGCTTTAGACTAATGATTACACTTTACTCATTCCAGTAAAAAAAAAAAAAAAAAAAGATAGGAGACTGTGACATTAAAGGGTAAAGCTTTTCCATTGATCTGTCTCCTCTGAAGCCATTACTACATTACTTCAAGGTTGCATGCCAGCCACTGGTGGTTTGACTATTGGATTAGAGACTACTTGAGACTTGAGATCGTCTTGAGTTTTCAAAGAGCTGCATAAAATATGTTAAATTTAAGTTTGCCTGATTAAAAATAATTTAAATAAAAGGCAAAGGCAGATGAGACTTTAGTTCCAAACAATCTTTTATAAAACTGTATCTCTTAGTTTCCAGATTTCCAGATAAGATCAAGCATCCAGCTCTACCCGAGTACAGATCACAGAAAGCATGTAACTTAGGCAATCAATCAATTTAGCAGCAGCTAGTGGATAAGACTCCCATCTTCATATTGACATCCACGTAATGCAGCTAGATTGCATCAGTAACAAGCACACAGAAAAGAAGTTCAGTTTAAAATCTCATTTCTAAAACAGGCAGTTACAAGACAAGCACTGTACGTGGGTGTGTGCATGTGCCGTTCAGCGCGTAGGAGGGCACGCACTGTTTATATTTGCAACCATTTAGCACACGTAAGGCTAATTAGAGAGATGATCAGTCTTTGATCAAAGAGGATCAGAATATAAACTAGCTTAATAAAACTATGAAAGGTGGTCTAATTAATGTGTTGAGCTTCTGGAAAAAAAGGGCTAAAATGGAGTAGCTTAAAGAAAATGTGTGGGTGAAAAGGCAAAATAAGCATTCTGTATGTGAATTTTAGGCTAACACAACTGCTTTTTACTATGTGTTCATGAAATTGAATGCAAAACTTTGTTCTGTTGGCATTTTTAAACCATGCCCTTTGGTATGCACTGGGGCAGTTCACAGCAAAGACTGTGGAGTCAGCTCCTCTGAGTCTGAGACCGTGGATCTAAACTGGAGAAAAATGGGTTAGGGTTAAGTCTCCACCTTAAGCAGAGGAGGTCAAGCATCTTGATGTCTTGTTAGCAGAATGGAAGTGGAGATGGACCGATGCATCCGGGCTTTGTCCACAGTAATAAGGACATTGCTCTGTTACTCCGGTCTGCCCTGGAAAAGATGGAGCTGAGCTAAAAGGCAAAGCTCTCAATTTACAGGTGCATCTACATTCTAACCATCGCATATTATCAGATTTTGCCAGACCTTATGCCCAAATTTATATTCGTATAAAAAATAGTAACTATAGTAACTATAATATTAGTAAAATAATAATAATAGTAGTAGTAGCAACAATAATGATGATAAAATTCACTTTGATAATGATGATGATGATGATGATGATGGTAATTAACAATAATGATTAATTAGATTCCAAAGATTCAATTTCTGCATTTCTCTGCCCCGTTGTCCCTGGCCAGGTGGACCCAGTGTGGAGCGAACCACAAACAGAGGACCAGCACATTCCAGTAATGTGCTGTAAAGTCTAAAACAAAACATAAAACTGGAAAAAGTTCATCTTTAAAGGATTAGTTTTGGAAGAGCAGAGAAGCTTACCTTGCAGCTAGGCGATATGGACCAGAAGTTGTGTTGGTACTTTTGGACTAAATGATAAGGTGGGTATTTAAGTAGAGAAAATATTACCACTGTAGGACATGCAGTTGCAAAGCTATCACACATTAAACTGTCTCTCATGAGGACTGCCTCAATTAAGTAAGACCAAGCTGTTGCTTTGAGGGGGGGGCTAATAAATGTACCAGCCTCAAAAACCACAAATTCATAGCAATTATGATTGGAGACCCTATAACTGTTTTAGGAGCTTCAGACACAGACACATCTCAACATCTGGATTTTTTGAGTGAACATTGTGAACATCAGGTCTTTATAGGTAATCCATCCAGTCATTTTTTTTTTACTCACTGGTTTCTTTTCAGGATCACAGGAAATTGGTGCCTGTCTCTAGCAGATCATTGGGCAAGAGGCGGATTACACCCTGGACAAGTCACCAGTCTATCACAGGGCTGCATAGAAAAAAACAAGACAGACAACCAGTCACGTTCTGACCTAGGGTCCATTTTGAGCAGCCAGTTAACCTGACATGCATGTTTTGGTCTGTGGGAGGAAACTAGAGCACTTGGAGAAAGCACACACATGCACAGGAAGAACATGCAAACTCCATGCATGTTGTCAGGTTTCTGCATTGTGGTTAAAAATGTTATTCTTGGCTCTCTAACTTTCTTCCCTAAGCTTTAAAAAGCTTAGGGAAAAATAATTATTAAGATACAGCAAAGTGTGGGTCAGTAAAAGGTTTAAATTCATCAGCATGCAGATTAACCAGTCAAACAAGTGAGTAAAGTACAAAGGCCCCAACTGACAATTCACCTCAATCAGCTTTTATTTGCTAACACTCTTCTTCTCTAACTTTGGGTGACCATCCCCCTTTTTCTCTCAGATGTCTGCCTTTTTTTCAGATACTTGATAACATTAGTCCTTAACTGTGTCAGACTCCAAGGCACTTAATCATAACCTTGACATGTTGAGACCTTTTCTACTAAGTGTGTTTCCTTTTCTAGTGGTATTAAGTTTTTGAGATGTTTAATTTTTAAAGGTGTCAGGCCTCATGATACCTCATCACCTCATGGTCTGTACTTGAGCTTTTCAAAGGCCTTTGAAAACCTTGTTTTGACATGACTATCTTCTAATTTCAAAACATCTTGTTTATATATATATATATATATATATATATATATATTAATATTTTCAGTATATTAATCTATAATTCCAGTGACTTAAAATAATTTTTAGAATCATTTTTAAGTCAGTGGGAAAAAAAATTAAATCAATCACAGTATTTAGTTTTAGTGTGTCACTACACAGCAGTTAAATTAATATGATTAAAAAAATCAATAACACCTTCTACACTATTCTGACTATAAAATCACAGCTTCTAAACTGCTCCCACTACTTAAAATAAAATTGATAAATGCTTAAATGTTAATCTGTACCACTAAGGCCCCAGCCAAGAGTTGCAACCTTTTTGCTGCAAGGCAACGTTGCTAACAAGCTGGTTTATCTGCAAAGAATAACTTTGTAAGTCGAAATGTGAGATTGTTAGTTTCCATCTGCTGTGTGTTTTCCAGGCCCAGAGGTGGAGCTTTGACGTGCTGGAGACTAAAAACTCAGTTTGAGCTAGACCGTGTTTTTTAATATCCTTTTATTTTGATGTTAATAACACAACTGTAACCCTTTGGCAGCAACTTGCTTGGTTATGACACTATCATACTGACAGCAGTAAATCAGCTACTATTAAACAAACTTTGTGGTCATGTCAGCAACGGCAGGTACCTTTAGAACCACACTGTTATAAAAGTATCATTACTGCCTTTAATCAATCATATTACTTTCAAAATTTAACCAAGATTATTTGTTTTCATTCTCAAAAATAGTGCTGCTCACCTTCAAAACTTTAGTCTTATAATTCAAAAACCTAGGTTACGCACTAACATTATCTACACAAATGTCACATTTAGTGCTGCTCAAACAAATGCCCTTCTTCACAAAGGCAAGCACTTTATGTATGATCACAAAAGTAGTAATCTTATATTAGCTTTCTGCTCTCAAACTGCTGTGAAATAACCCTGTCAAAAATTCTAACCCACAGTGAGTCAAGTTGGATGTTGACTCCCTTTTTGCTGGTTAACTTGGCTTACTTTATGGCAACTGTAATAATGAAATATATAACCATGTTTATACAAGAAGCACTGCAGATGTGTGGAACAATTACAGACTTTAACTCCTCCCTATTGAAGCTGTTCCATTAAGACGAGATTCACTTCCTTTTTGTGACAGACATTCTAGAAAATCCTTCACGAAAATGACATTACACAGCACGAAGCAGTCATATTTCATCTACCCTCACCTTGAAGAGGGATTATTTGTTCTCTTCTGACAATTTTAGTTTAAAAAGCAGGGCTGACTGAGTATTACCATAGCAACTACAAAAAATGCCAGTCATGGCACCAAGAAAAAGAGGTTTTGTCAAAAGGTTAGTAAGTATTTAAGTCTGTTCTTACACTGCTTTCATACACAGAACCTATGTATGACATGCTCTGCTGAACACATATTCAGCCCAAGTCAGGCCTGTTCTTAATCCCTGGTTGTCAACATTCGGAGGCTCAGGTCTGTATCTGTATTTTATTTTATTTTTTTCTTTACGCAAGACTGCTAATCCACAAAACTACAATGAATTAAAGAATTACAGTTTTTCAAGTGAGTATTATTAAAGCTTCAGTGGCAGATAGTAATTTGTTTTTCACCATCAGGAGGACTTCCAGTCCTCTACAGAACAATTTTTGCTAAATCTAAGGAGCAAACCTTACTATGTCAAACTTTGCTGGTTCTCACCTACTGATCCTTCTGCTATTTTATTAATGATAGCATCTCACTCAGCTACATCTGTTGGCAACTCAAAATTGTGAGAAAACAGACAAATCTTCTATTGTAGTCTAAAAGTATTGAGTGTTTGCAACCAGTGAGGCTACATTTTGTCCGTTTTTGAAAATCATACCATGTTGCAGTGTGCACAGCTTGCAAAATTGGATTCTAGACCGTGCACACTTTTTTGCTGCCGACTTCCATCCACATCATACCCACCTTGGCCTGTTTTGTACCCAACTTGGAAGATGTCCCCACATTTATGATTTAATCTAATGAACTGAAGACAAGCAGATTAGAAGTTTTTCAGTAATTATTATGGCTCATCTGTGCCCACAATAAATTCATGTAGGTTTGAGACACCCATGATAAAATTAGGATGGATTTGAGACACGTTTGAGATGCCTGCAATGGCTATTTTGAAAAAAAGTATGTCACATAACATTTTTAAACATGTTCAAAGTCAAGCACCAAAATCCCAAGACTCACATGGGGAAACACTGCAAACATTTTGAGACACTTTGGAGACTCCCTCACTAATGCCATTCACCAACTACTTGCCAACAGTCCCAGCCCAGTGTGACACTACCTTAAGGGAAGAGGAGAAAGTGGGGGAGATAAATATATATCTAGGAAGTCTGGAGCTACTGAAGTAGATTGGTATAAAACTTTCAAATCAACCCTCAGAAAGCCTTGAGAATATTTCAAACAGACAAGTAAATAATTTAAAAACCATAAACTTTACATGCATTGTTAGTTACTGCTTCCTTTAATGCATTTCTGTGTGATATTTTCTGTGCAAAAACTTTCAAATTGAAAACACTCTTTTGTTTGTTTATTCTACTGTCCTTCTAAAGCCACTTTCACAAAATAGTTCCTTAAAATGGTGCTAAACACCAGTCTGTCTTTAAGCTGTCAGACTGCTGTCTCTGACCCATTGTTAGCTTTAAATTAATGTTTTTTCCCACACCTTCACAGACTTAAATGCAAGTTTCCTTCCATCAATTTCAAAATGTAAAAGATAAGGGGGTGCTGAAGCCTGTCCTAGCTCTCTTTCAGTGAGAGGTGAGATGGAGTCTGTCAGAGAGCCGAATACAAAGTCAACTGTGTTAAACATGCAGGCACACATCAATAATAACCTGATAACATTGATGTTTTGGGACTGTGGGGGAAAAAAAACAGAACATGTAGAAAACCAGCACAATCATGAGGAAACATGCAAAATCCACACAGAACAGCCGCAGTCAAGAGTCAGCCTGGAGCCCTTTTTCTTGTAAAGCAACTGTACAGACCACCACAGTACTGTGCTGCGCAGATTTTTATTTTTCTCACAATAAATAGTTTTTCCTTTTTCTCTCTCACTCTGACAGAAAATATAAATCATTCATAAAACGTACCAGGCTGTCTTTTTCTGCAATACAGTCATAAAAAAACTATATGTGATAGATTATTGTTAGCAATATGGCAAGAGTGTGTTTTATATTCCTAAATAAATAGGAAAACGTATTTTATATAGTCAACAAAAAGGAAACACTCTGGTTCTTCATCATCTTTATTTCACAACTAAACAAACAACACACCTGCAGTTAGGGAGTGGTTGCTGCAATATTTTAGATATAAAACAGAATTAAAACTGTCAAGGAAGCACAGATTTCTTGGTAGGATTAATGAATAATTTATGTTGTCAAGATGGTTTATCAACTGCCAAAGCCACTTTAGGGTTTATTCAAACTGGGAGCTAGAAAGTTGGATATTTTATGATACTGCCAGTGCCAGTCTGGGAACGCTTTCAATAAAGAGCGGAATGCTTAAAGCAAAACTTGAAGTCTGTGACGTCCAAAAATATGTCAGCTTGACTGAGTCAAACGTCAAAAAGGTTTGGACTAAATGTAAGGTGGAAAAAAAAAATCTGAATTGAGAATTGGAGAAAGCTAGCACAACAAGCTTTAGTAAAAAAAAAGAGTGGGAAAAATGTGCGCCTTGCAAAGTAATACACTTGAATGGTAGAGAATGTGTGATGTCCTACTCATTTTTCTGAGCTGCCAATGGTCCAATACACTGAAAATGCTACTAATGTGATACAGTTCATGCATACTGGAATATGGAGTGATTAACCATGAAGTGAATATTGGTTTCCAAAGAAGCCTAAAACTTGGCAGCCAACAGCAGTGAAGAGAGAATAAGGCTGAGATAAAGGAAAAGAAGAAATCAATAAACTGTCATAGTTTGGTGTTTTCAGTTGGTTGTTTTGATTATTGTCTTGTTTCGGTTTGAGTTATTGTTTCAGTTTAGTTTTTTCTGTTCATGTTTGTTGTCATCATTCACCTGTCCTCTGCTCAGTAGTTTTCTGGTTTCCTGTCTCACCCATCTCCAGCTGTCTTCACTTCTAATCACACACCTGTTCCCACTTCTCCTCATCACCCTCTGCTTTAAAACTTGGTCTTCCTCTCCACCTCCCTGCCGATTCATTGTTGTTTGTCAGATGTTGTTTGTTAGATGTTGATGTTGCTCATAGTGTTGCCTTGCCTTGCCTTGTTTCGTCTCGCCTTGGATTTCTGTTAGAGTTAGTGTTGCTGCCACGTCAGCCTTTTGTTTTCTACTTTTGTTATTTTATTAAATCAGTTTTTGCTTTGAAAAGTTGAGTCTGCGTCTTGGGTTCGCCACGCTTACACCGCATCCTGACATAAACATGTTAAATTAATGGTAAGCATTCGCAATAAATACACCCAAAGTCACAAAATGTCTTCTAGTTACTACATACAAGTAAATCAGATTTTAGCAGTGGAAAGAAGTTAAAAGCAATACATTTCAAAAAGTGTCAGGCATCGTTTTCCCCTTTATTTTCTACATTTCATCTGGTGCACCTTTCATAGCATCTCCACTGGGTACACGCTTAAAGAGATAGTCCAGATCTTTAGAAGTGGAGTTCTGTTGAACCGAAGTGGACTGCTGCCATCTTAAAACTCATATAATATATAATCTCAAAATTGTGAAATTTTTCATGATTTTTATTGAAGTCTTTACACCAATGTCAACTTTGTATTATACAGTTATACCAGCAGAAATTTTATATTCCTGCCGGAAGTACAGCTAGCTGCTGCTGCTATTTGCACTTGCAAATAATCATAGATTTCTACGTAAATGACCGTGTAATGTGAAACTGGAAGCAATGTGAAGGTTTGTGAAATAGAGCTCACATAAACTGCTTTGAAAACTTTAAGTTTAGAGTTGTATTCTGACATAATAGCAAACTTTGTACATAACCACTAAAGCCTTCTCCACTAGAAACAAAAACAATGGAGCCATTGTTACCAGTTCTGTCTGTGCTTGTCTTGATTCTGTTGAAGTTGTATTTTTGTTGTGTACTAAACAGGTTAAAAAGAAGAAGAAAAAAAAGAAGGAAGAAAGGAAGTGGTAAATGGTTTTAAAACTAAAATGAACTGTTTGGGGAAATAGCTTCGCTCTGAATGTTCTTCTATTGTTGCTTGATGTGTAGGTAATGTGGATGTTACCTATACATCAAACAGCCAACTTAGTGTCATATTTCAACTATTTTTGACTTTTTTTTTTGGTTTGTTTGCTTTTTTGTTTGTCTCTAAATAAAAAAAAAACATTATACAATAAAAAAATATATATTTAAAGAAGTGTAGCAAGGGCAATTTTAATTGCAATCAGTATGTTTATCCTTTGGGCACTAAGAGCAATACAAGTACACCAAGAACTAAAGTGCTTCCTCTCAGGAAACAGCACTGTAAGTTACAGCAGGAATAGACAATGTTACACTCCATCCTGCATCTCGTGGGGTCCACAATTTCTGATCAGCACAACTTTCTGACAAAAAATGTTTTTGTCTGATTGATTACACAGCAATGCTACTGTGCGCGGTAAGCTGTTTTGTACAGAATGTTAAAAGGGATCTGTTGCTTTCCTTTGTGTCAGTGTTGACGCTGTCAGTTTGAGTCTTTTTTAGTCTTTTGTGAAAGCATGTTTCAATAAGTAAAAAGGTGAGCTAGGCTCCATTTTCCAGCCCAAGTTGGTGTTATGTTTGCAGCACTGTGAGCTTGAACCAGTAAATACAAACTCATGTATTCTTCCATCATTTGATGCCAAACTGAATATCAGCTGTTTTTTTGTTGTTGTTGTTGTTTGTTTGTTCGTTTTTCTGTCTGAGGACAAAAGTCGTACGTTCGTGGGTGTTCAAAGGCTATTGTCCACGGCCTTGAGTTGCTCACTGAGAAAATAAATAACAAAAGGAAAAAAGCCCAAGTACAAACAAACATTGTTGTTAGCTTAATGAGCAGCCATGTCTCCTGGTAATATTTAGTGTAAAATATTCTGTGACACCCCTGCTGTGTCAATTATTATGTTCTGCCCTTTTAAAGCTGTATTTTGTCTATACATTTGGGTGCCTTAGAAAAGAGGTTCCAGACACGAATTCCTCGGTCCATTAGGGGGTGTCGCATTTGCACATATACATAATCATAACACATTTAATGAATAAACAAAAGCCTGTGAGACAATGAAGCGCATAATCACCCACAAGTCACACATGTAAGTACATTAATTCTCCTATGCTTTTGTGTTTATGGAATAAAGGAAATTAAAAAAAGGTCTTTAAGTCTAAAACTGTGTTAACAGGATACCTATTTATTTGATCAAAACATCAAACCTAGAAGTCAAATTTACTCTGTCTAATAAGGTCAACAAGCAGACTGTGTCCATAATCAAAAATCAGTGAATAGAAAGATGTCTTTTTTGTGTTTAAATTGAAGTACAGAGTTAGAAAAACGTCAAAGGCAGACAAAACAATAATTTCCATAGCAGAAAAAGAAAACATTTCTTTGGCACTGTGCACACCTACCAATTACATGCTGATTTACTTGACACACAAACATACTCCTGAATCAAAGGAACCATGGTGATTATTTCCTTGATAAGTATTTACAGTCTCAAACACATGGCCTACCTTCTCTGTAAATAGGAATTTACTTCTTTAAAGGGGACAAATTATTGAAAAAAAAAACTTTTCTGAGCTTGCGAGCATATATTTCAGTCCCTGAAATCACTACAGACTCATATATTCTAGAAAACAAAGCCAACTTGATGTGAAGAATGTAATTCTCTGAACTGATCAGATTTTTTTTGTTGTTGTTCTTTGATTGGCTTTTGCATCATACATGAATGACAAAATAAAAAAAAATAAAGCATAAAAATGCACCTGCTGTGCATCTCTGAAGGCTGAAGATGAACTGAAGGTGCCAAATTGGTCCCAAGGTCAAAAATTTGAAAGCAAAGGCCAGTCTTATTGAGTTTGCATGTTCTGTTTCAGTAATTTAATGATTTATTTATTTATTTTTTTTATTATTTACTAAAACAGTTACAAAACTTTGTGAAACGTGTAAATAAAAGCAACATGCTACATGCCCTGTTACAATCCTCTGCTTTGGTTGCTATTGTTTACCCCTTTAAATGTCACAGACCACTGTTGTAGTCATTTTACTAAGACTGTTTACCTGACATGAACTTTAAAAGTGAGGCGCCCTTACACTGCGACAACAGCAATACACATAACTGGGGGGGAAAAAAATGAACTGACAAAATTGAGTCTGCAAGCAGCATTTCAACAGAAGGATATACTACTCTGTCTGCAGAAGTCACGTCAATATCAATATAATTCATTACACTCTACTGCTGGGTGGAGGAACATCTGTTACTGACTTCAGAGATATTATTTAGAGCTAGTTGTTTACAGGCTTACAGCAATTTTTTATAATATTTTGAAGTGGGCTTCTGTGGAAATGTTTGGAACAAAATAATATCTTCCCTGTTGATAGCTCTTTGAACCACCTCAGTTTGGGGAAATGAAGTTTAATTCTTGATTAGCAAGCTAATAGTTAGTCTAAGCAGAACCAAAACAAAAGGAGATGGCTACTGTCTTAAAATCCAGTCCCAAATATTTTATAGTTGTAAAGGTTCGTGCTAATACGATTTTATAAACCTTTTTGTCACTCTTAGGTTTGCATCACACATTTGTTTCCTTAGAACTTCATCATAGTATTTCTACTAGAACACTTGTGTGTAAATTGACACCTGTGCAAAAGTTCATAAAATAGCATTTGCATGAACCACTATAAATCTTTTGAGCCTGGACTTGTTTTAAGATGGCAACAATCCACTTTTGTCTTGGTTTGCTTGGACTAGGTGAGCAAACCTTCATTTTCCTAGATGTTATGTTCATCAAGATTTATTGTAACTAGACACTAGCTGCAAACTAGAAGCTGTAGCCACAAAGGATGAGCCCCTAGTGACCGTCTGCAGGACAATTTTTCAAGTGCCGCTGTTCCATCTCAATGAACGGGACATTTTTCTGACTAAAAGATTAAAATACACATCTGACAATTTTTTCAGCTGGTAATTTTTGTTGATTCATGTAGTTCTTCCTTGTTGCTGTAGGATCAGACACACATTTTTTTTTAAAATACCTTCTCTTTCACTTAGTTACTTAAGGCTTAAAAAGGTGTTATTTTAGGACTTTTGTATCACCAACACAGCCCCATAAATGGAGGTGCAGACTGTGGCTCCAAAAATACAGCATGGCAGCACCTAAAGAACTGAACATTTTGACTTCAGCGTTGGACAGTGGAAGTTAGTTGCTTCGTTCACTTTTTATTATGTAAATTTTCAAATTCGGCAAAGGTTCATCAGCACAGACCCAAAAAGGAGGAGGAGGTGTAAAGTTTGAAGTGAGTAACTATTCTCCATCCTTTGTTGTTGTTCTTTTGGCTGCTTCCTTCTTCAGGGCTTGCAAGATTTGGCAATTGTTTTACACTGGATGCCCTGGGCTCAAACCTGCAGCCTCAGGATTACAAGATCTCAGCACTGACCATCAAGCTATCACAGCCCCCAACTATCCTCCACCCTCTAAAATAGGCTTTTCAAAAGAAAGGGAAAAAAAAATGTGCAGCTGTTGTGCAAAATCCAAGTAAAATAATATTTAGGAGATGGAAGATATTTTAAAAAGATGTCAGGAAATTGTTCACATTTGGATTAAAATGGACAAAAGATCTCTCCTTCAAGAGCCGGGTGTCAAAAGAAATGTTTCAATAAGCTCCAAGGACACAAAATGTTTTTGGGTTGCAGTGAGACATCCGAAGACAAAGGGCTACAATAGGCTGTCACTAAAAAAGAGGGTAAAAAGAAAATGTGGGGAAAAAAATTTCAAGCGATCACATCTGTTGGTCAACAACATATCAGTCACTCAGACCTTGTTACTTTAGTAAAATAGCAAAATGCTATGTTCTTTGTTTTGTTAGATGACCCCAATTTACCTGTGTCACCTCGTGTCCCTGCTGACTCAAACAGGGCTAAAAAGAGAGCCATGTTTTCAGGCTTTCATTTTGTCCATCAGCACTATTTTATTGCACAGGAAAGAGAGAGGAAGGAGGGGGCTCCTGTTTACAGCTACCTCTTCCATCTTAATGTTCCATCCAACACAGCAGCTTTGGCAGCACTATAGTGAGCACATTAGTGCACGGTGTTGAAGAAGCTACATGTTATCTCCGTTCTGCTGATAGACACACTCAGAGCAGTGGAATACTTGTCTTTTTTTTTACTGGAATCCTACCATCGAAAAGCTTTTTGTTAGATTATAAAAAATGTACAAAACATTGCACCATCTCCCGGTTGTTAAATTTTAACAGCACTCATTACTCTTACAAAAACTACAGCACGAGAGAGGACGCTCAGGAAAAAGGACTGCTGTCGGCACGCCTGCCCTGTTTTCAAAAGGCTGCTGTGTAGGTGCTAACCTATTTTTTCTTCAATTTTACAGCAAAAGGTTTTTTTATTATTATTTTTTGCTTTTTGTCAAGATATTAAGGGAAATACAAAAGAATAGATTGGCTAAGCCACTTACAGTATATAAGGGAATTACACACATTCATAATACATGGTAGAAAATTAGGAGTTTTTGAATTGACATGGTAGATGATTATTATTCAAATAAAAAAAAAAAAACACTGAAAATGCTTTATAGCAGCTGCAGACATTACAGGTCTAGCATTTCTTAAAGAAATACAGATCCCCTGCCATTTTTTATGTCCGGGTTCTAAACTAAGATCATCTTATGATGAGAAGGGATGGAAATACAGCCATTAAACCATGTAAATGAGTTGGTTTTCTGGCACAGACACAGCTTTTAAGCATAATACACAAACTTTCTGAAGGCCTTAGGTTACAGCTTTGGGAAAACCATTCCAGAAGCCTAATGTTAGCTTGTTTTATTCAGTTTTGATGTGTTTGTGATCGCCATGCTGTTCAAGCACCCAACTGTGTCCTCTAGCTGTTAATCTGAGATGAGGCTGAAAAGTTTGGAAATAGTCCTCCTTTTTCATTATTCTATCCACTTTAAGCAATGCATCAACACCACAGCATGATGCCACCACCACCATGCTTGATGGTTGGTACAGTGTTCTTAAGTTTGAAAGCCTTATCCTGACCTCCTCTAAACATACTTGTCATTGTGGCCAAATAACTGAATCTTTGTCTCACCTGACCATAAGACCCTTCTACAGAAGGCATGTTCATGCTCAGTATGGATGAGTGACACCTCTGACAGCGACTGTATGCTTCCTGGTCTGGTTGGATTTGGTCTTGATTTTAAAATGTTTGTGATGATTTACTTCAGTCCTTTTTTTTAGGTTTAGTTAGAGGTTTCTTCATTTTTAATTTCATTCAGTCGGTACGGTTCGCTTGCTTACAAACGTACAAAACAATGCAAACAACAAAGTTACAAGAAGTACACAGAAGAAGCCTGAAGAGGTGGTTGAACAGATGCTGATACTTCCTGCCAGAAATCCTTGCCACGTTCTGCAGGACCATAAGCTTTGCATGAGTAACTTTAGTATCAAGTCCGGATAATCTATAAAATGGATTCCAGGGTTACAAATGGTTGTTTGCAGCAGCTCTGTGGTACACTGAGATTGTGGTTGTGTTTTAGTTGAGCGTGTTTCCACCTTTTCTCCATTAAGATTGTGTACAAACTGTCAAAATATTTTAAAGTGCAGCCTTTCAGGAAAAAAAGGAATCCACTGCTACAGACTGTACAAAGCCACAAATGAAAATGCAGAGAGTATGTCACTAAAATAACTTAACAGGGGGCTGGTTTGGAGGAAAATACAGGAGGATGGTGCCTTGAGCTCATGTGGTATGCTTTCAAGTATACACCTAATGGCTTGTTTTATGAACAGCGGTGATGTATCCTTCTGTATTTGTGTTCTTTTCTAGAGACTGATTGGTTTTGAGAGATTGAGACGATAATCCTGCGCGATACAAATGAGGAGGCTGTGAAAAATCTCATTTGAAAAAGCAAGGAGAAGCGCAGCCTTGTAAACAAAATTCTATTTCACATTGTTAAAAGGTAATTTGTCTCCATTGTGCCCGGTGGAGCCTTCATAAATAAAACAGGAGTGCACACTGAAGGTGAGCACTCCTTTTATTTTATTTTATTTATTTTTTTCACTTTTTGTTTTGTTTGCTTCACTGCTTGCATGCAAATCAGACATGAAATAAAACAGCAGATAAGAAGGAACAAAACAAATTAATAGGTAGAGCCAGTGGCTGCAGAATGCATTGATATTTTTCTTTAGAATAATTTTGCATAAATAGGTGGCAAGTGTAAAAGAAAAGAATTGTCAGTGTACGCTGATAAGTTGAAGACTGCCATTAGTGAGTTTTTTGTTGTTACAGAAAGTGGTTTTAAGGCAAATATTGTCACCAGGAAACTTTTACAATTATTGCTTTAATATTTTTATTTTTGATGCATATATAGCTATTCTGAATGAGTTCAAATGTCACGCTGCATCAAAACAAGAATGATAATTGATTATGTTTAATCTGACTGAATCAGTTTGTTTTATTCAATATATTGCTCAACATCATAAAGAAATTGTTGTGAATATGAACAATTAGACAGGCAGGGAAAATTCTAATTAGATTAGGATCTTCTAAAAACTCCACAGACAGCATATTCATGACTGAACAGAAAGCAGTTCTTTTTTTTTTTAAACATATCCATCTGTGTAGGTGTTATGTAAAAACGACAAAAATGTTTGCTGATTATTTGCTGTGCTATTGTTCACAACATATTCACAAAATTAAAGGTAGATAATGTGGATAAACTGAAAAGGTAGGTAAACAAAATCAGAGCATGTTTTTATCACCTGCGGCCAAATGGAGAAGGCATACGATAATTAAACCTTTAGGAAATAATCGTTGCTTGCACCTCTACAGCTGATCATCTTTTAGAGCCAACCCAATACAAGATGGCTGCCACAGCCAATTGAACTTAGAAAACAAAATATTACTACAAGTATGCATATTTTAGCGATACTGAGCTAAAAATTGTATCAGGTAAATGTCTGATATGGTCATTTTATGGTTATTTATTTAAAAATATATATTTTGGTTTTTTTTATTCAAATTATATAGAGGCTTATATGTAATGCAACCCCGTGGTGCAGAGTAACTGTGACTAAATGTTTGATGGCTTTTAAAGCACTTGGCTATCTATAGCTTTGACCTTTTCCAGGTGGTAGTCAAGCTTGTGTTAAATTGAAAAAAAAAATGTCCTGTCTGTTCAGTGAACTGGTGTTTCAGGAGACATAGATAGCGCTGAAAAAAGTCTTCTGTATCATGTTGGAACATCACACTGGGTCGTATGGCACGAGGAAAGCTGTGTTCCATACAGCGGATGCCAGTGATGTAGCTCCTGTCCCGATTCTGAAGGTTGACCACACCATTTTTGGCTCTGGTTACTGCAGTAGCTCCATCTGTTCCCACAGATGGCACTGATGGCACTGCTTATTGTGTCGCATTTGCCCTCTCCACCTGCTTGGTGCCAACAAACTTTGATTTAATCTTGCCTTTAATACAACACAAACAAACTTCTCCACTTTGGACGAGTTCTCTAAATAAATACTAGGTGTCTGATTATTTGTTATCTTGTTTCTTTTCATTTTGTAAATTGCATATTAACTCTGTGACTTTCGATTTTTTGAGTCTAATGCATTTTTTTTTTTTCTGAAAAGCAAATATAAACAAAAACATATATATAATTTTATTTTTAGTCTTAATATTGAATATAGCTCATTTTTAAATTAAAGTATAAATGAAAAAAAATCTTTTTAGCTTTAATTTTTCTGCAGACTTTGTAAACCAAGGATATTGGTTATTTAAGTTAATTAACCACGTTTTTTTTTAATTTCAAGTCTTATAATCATTCTTTACAAAACAGCACTGGGCAATTCAGGTCAAGTAACAGGATAATAAATATTATATTTTAAATGTTCCTGATTTAAGGACAAAACCTGAGGCTATTTTCTTACATTCACTGTGCATTTATATTAGCCTTAAATGTGCATATAAAGATGTAAACTTCAAATACGCTGTAAATGATAGGTACAGGTACATTACAAAACATTTGCAATCCAAGTGTTCCCTACATTATATATGACTGTATCTGTATTTAAACTAGTAAAACCCACCAAAAATGGTTTTGCTTAAAAGTATTTTTTGTAGTTGTAAATTAAAATAAAAAAACATGCTTTGGCCTTATTTCACAACTGATTTGAATCAATTAATCATTTAGGATTGTTGGTTATGGACAACAAATACCTGTCGTAGGTAGCTCAGGTAGCTGAGTTCAGTTCAGACTGGACTGACGAGCTCGCTGCTTTTCCAAGCCACACAAAAGGTGAGTTGCTGTCATCTTAAAACTCAAACATTTCATTGTGGTTCATGCAAACTTTGTTTTTTAAACCTTTGCATTGCTGTGTGTGTTACACAGCTGGCCTGCCAGAAATATAATGATACTCCTGGAGAAAGTGCCATAAACTGCACCAGAATTGCTACAGCTAGCTCCTGCTGCTACTATTTGTATTCAAAAATAACTATAGAGATCTACATAAACACCTGTGCTGTTTGACAATGAGGGTGGTGTAAAAGCTTCTAAAATAGTGTTCACAAGACAACAACAATCTATTTTGGCCTTGACCTCTCTTGTTAGTTAGCTTATTAATCCATTCAAAACAAAACCCCATTTTTTTTTTCAAACTGAGATCATTCAAAGAGCTACAAGAAAAATATTATTTGTTCATAACATTTTCACAGAACCCCACTTCAAAAGATCTGAATTATTGCTTCAAATGAGTGTCAAAAAAGTGTCTAACTAAGCCATTTAAATAAGCAACTTGGGTTTACAGTTTGATTATAAATCCATTCATTATTTTTTTATAGTTGCCAGACTATTTTCCTTCCACTTTCTAGTCAAAATGGCTGCCTGATGCACCGCCATGCATGCCGATAAACCGTTGTAGAATTTCTCATCAGATCTTTAAACAATTTGTATGTTAAAATTTGTATTTGAAAACTAACTGGCAACTCTGTGAAGTGAAAATTTGCATTAAATGTAAATGAACAGAAGCATAAGGTTTCCAACATTACCTCAATTTTGGACTTTTCAATATTTAAGTGAAGTTCATTAGTAAAATTTCGCCAAAAGTTTTCTTTCAGTAAAGTACACAAGAACCTCCTTTTCTGGGTTACAGTTTCATACACCATACTCAACCTCCATCTGTCACGATACCTCTCACACAAAAAGGAAAGTGTGAAAAAAACATTAGAATTCATTAGACTTTATATCCAATAAACGAGCAAGGCCTCTCCACAGCTCACAGCAAATATTGGTTTAAAGCATTTTAGCTTTTTGTTCTGTATGCTGAGCCAGAGGGAGCATTGTAATTCAATGTAAACAGGGCCTCTCAAAGGGTCTCTCAAATAGCAAACACTGCTAGTAACACTGATGAAAGGAAAAGTCATGAAAGGTGTGTTTGAACTGACATTAAGAATGCATGGAGTTATTTCAGGGCCTACAAGAAGGAGCGTGTTCTGTTTCTAAAACAAGTGGATTTCATCTAAACATTTTAATAAACTAATTACAAGAGCAGATCAACTTTTCGTTAACATTTGTTTAAACAGATTTATTTTTCCCAATATTACAGGAAAGTGTTTTTATGTAAAACACAAACATCCCTTAGAAATAAATGTTGCTAGTCTGAGCAGGGCCAAAATCAAAGAAGCTTGCTGTCATCTTAAAAAGAACACAATCTCAAAAGTGTTATAGTTTTTTATGCAGAAGCTAGATTAGAACATTTATTGACTTACTTACACAGAGTACTGTGGGTATTTGCAAATAGCAGCAGCTAACTGTAGCACTTCTGGAGCAAAATGGGGCACCTCCAGCAGGAATATGATTGTTTCCTTTCAAAATAACTATGAAATGTGAAACGGACATTCAATTAAAGGTTTTGCAAAATGGCGTTCACATGGACCTCTATGAAAAGGTTTAGCTCTAATTGGACCAGCCATTAGCTCATCAATACAGTCAAACTGAAACTTTATTTTTTGACAATCTAAGATTAATAAAAGAACTGTCTACAACAGGTAGGATAATTATTGTTTATAACCATTGCATGAATAATTTTTTTAAAAGATTAAAACTATCATTTTTGTTTGGCAAAAAAGACTAAATTGAAAGCAAGTGGAAAACCAGGTAATTGCTGTCTTCTGAGAACCTTGGCACACATTCTTAGACTCCTATAGAATATGTCAAACACAGCAATTACTGTGCAGAAAATTATCCTTATAAAATATAACTGCATTCAATGCAGCATACACAGCTTCACAATGACTGACTGCTCTTCTAGCACTCACATATATAATACTTGAAGCACTCGAAGAGCCCAAAACTTTCACCAAGGCCATGGCCTCATTAAAAAATAGTCTGGTCCAAATCACCATCAAAATTAAATCAATTCTTCCTTGTGACAACCCCAACATTTCCTGAAAATGTAATCAAAATCTGTTTATTAGTTTAATCTTGCGAACAAACAAACCAAAACATAACCCTCCTTGATGGAGGTAATCACAGAGGTAGAGACACTAATTTTCCAAGGTGACAGCAGACATAATCTAACCCCAGCTCCATTCAGCAACAACATGCGATAATAACCCAGTGTTTCAAAAGCCTTTTAAGAAACATTTGTGTGATTTATATCAAATTCATGCAAATCCAGCACGACCAGTACTGCCAATGTGCAGCTTAAACTCGCTTCATTGCTTAGAGATGTTATACAGCAGTCAAAACAGCTCAAAATAACACATTTCCTCTACTTTATTACTATCATTTTACTAAAAAAAAAAAAATCTAATTTAAAAATAGAAATGTCTTGGGGAAAAAAAAATCACAGGTGGGCAGAGCTGATTGCAACACAGCTCAGAGAAAGTTACTTTTGTTGTAGCTTCAGTGCAGTTTTATTTTGTGTAGTTCATTGATATTTCATAAATACTAACATGTAAGTTGTTCTAATAAACAGTCATTTATAAAGAACAGGGTTAATGTTTTGGAAATTGCATGTGAAAGTTTTGATGTAAATTCTATCAGGAATTTAAAGCACAACATGCTGGGTTGATTTTTTTAATTTTTTTTCATAATGCAGATATGTACATTAAAATTAGATGATAATGGTGTAATTGTACACCTAAGTCACAGTTCAGTCCATACTGCAGCTCAATATGAGGGTTGTGATTCAGTAAGGGTTGGGCACAGTTTTTGGTGTTGTTGTATTTTGTAGAGCTGTAATTTATTTTTCTAATTTATTTTCTGTACATTATGAACTTTGTTTTAGGTTCAAAACATAAAACTATAACAAAGATCAAGAACTTGTGTTATATGTTTCTTTAATTACCAGATGTACAGAAGTGCTTTTACCACCCTGTAAATGTGGTTTAATGTGTTGGACCGCCTTTGATTCAGAAATAGAGTTTTAATCTTTCTGGTTGCTTTAACAGCAAAGGCTGGTGCCAGTAATGTCTTGGCATTTTTTTCTATTTTTTTAATGGAGGAGTACTTACTAATCAGGCTGATTATTATCTAAATCCTAATTTAAGAAATACTAAAGGAAGGATTTTATTTAATGTTTTTAAAAATCTACACACAGAACCATTTTCGCCCGAAGTCCAAGGCAGAAAAATGTCTCTTTTATTTCTTTCAGACTCTGGCTGTCATTTCCATAAAACACTTTAAGAGTATTCTCCTACTCCCATCTCTCTACAGTTCTCATTACCAAGTGCAGTCATGAAGGGCAACAATTTGGATTTTTCAGAAAGAAACTATGTTGCTAAACTACCACAGCAGCAACTTAAAAAAGAATCTGAAAGGCAGTCTGGCACTAAAACTGAGGCTGAATATTGAGATGGAAAAAGGTGTTTTGGGCTTTCACAATGTGAGCTATCAGCACAACAACAGATTGTTCATTTTTCTGTCAGTAAAGGATGAATACAAACTTGTGCACAACGTGTGAATAGGACAGACTTTTTTAAAGTATCCTAATTATTCAGAGTTGCTGTAGCTGCTGTTGTTGGGGATCTGAAGTCCAGAGGAAAAGTTTATCATATGGACATTGAACACTTAACTGCCATGAATGTAAGTAAATAATATTTTTCTTTCAACAGGGTGGGTGAAATGACCACCCTTAACCCTCTGAATGTGGGTTTAATGGTAATCTCAATTGATACTCTTAACTATGTGCATTTGTAAAGTAATACGATGTGTAAGGCATTTTAGTGATAGGAGGAGATGCAGCATGCATGTGAGTCAGGTGTCATGAGTGAAAGAATCCAACATCAATAACAACAACAACCCTCAGCTTCCTCAGAAAGTCATGTCTCCCCATGCCATTCCACAAAGCAGCTAATCCTCGAAATTTGATCAAGTAATTTAACAATAAATAAACACAGTTCACGTAAAGCAAAGCTTATCCAACATAAAACGCAAAAAGACTAGGTGCATTCTAAATTTCCAAACTGGCTATGCTCCAGACAACGTGTTTATTTATTCAGCTGGTTTTATAGTTTGGGAAATTGGTCTGTGATTGGACTGTTAGCAGCAACACAACTAAACAGAGAACAGTTATCTACATTCCCGCTGGCTGTCTACTAAATTGTTTGTGACATGATCAGGCAGCTGTATCCACTCACGTCTTTAAAAAGTGCTGTTGATGGCATAACAACTAATTTATTTATTGCATTTTTAAAAGAAACAATTGATGTCATTTTATACAATATTATTTCTGTCTGACTTGGCCAACTTCCGTTTTTATTCATTTATTTATTTGTTTATTGTAAAAGATAATTTGTCGCAATGTTATCCAATGATGGTTTAGGACACAAACATGGAGAAACTGACAGGTGAAAGGGACTATAAGAAAAAAATGTGAAAAATGACACTACCCACTCCATTTGAACCAAGAAGTCCAAAGAAGTTGATTGGTTGGAGGGGTCCTGGATGGAGGGCAAAAGCAAAAAAGAGCAAACAGAACAGGACAGTCCAGGAGGTCAGCCTGAGATCTGTGCAAAGCATAGGCAGAGCAGAGGTCCAGAAAACTGTTGTGACCTGCTCTTACCTTTGTCATGACCACCTGGTGTCTTTCATCATGGTAGAAATGCATAATGCAGCCAGGTACATGTCTGGTACTTACCTAGTGCCTACTAGTATCTATGCCCAATAAGTACCCAGATACATAACCTTTAAGTATCAGGTATGTATCTGGTGCATAAGTATGTTTTAGGTACCAGGTATGTACCTGGCTGTTATGTATAGCAACTTCCAACAACACTAATTTTAATCCTTTTTGAGGATTCAAAACCATTTTACCTCTACAATAGCAAAACAGGGGGAAATTTTCTCAAAACATAACAAAACTGCATTAATAAAATTCTAAAAGGCTATAAAATCCAAAATAGGAAATTAGCAATACAGACACATTGATTAGGGGGGAAAAAACAAACTCAGAGAGCCAACAGACATCTCAAGGCACTCATTTCCTCCACTAATTCTTCACAAAGAATCTAAAGATGCCTAAGAGACATTCACCTCTGGAAACAATAAAAGGTGATAAGTGATTATAATGAGCCAGTACTGAATACTACTCGTTTATCTACTCATTTTACTTTTACAACACTCAGTCAAGAGTGTGCCAAACACTCCATCTCATTTTCATTTTACCCCTGGGCAGTAACTCAGCATTATTTGTGACATGATTGAAAAGAATCATCAAACGCAATAAGCATTAAAATTCACAAAACAGGATTAAGCAGTGCCTGTCTTTAAAATAGATCAGTTTTATCGTAGCAATTTATGATAGAATTTTCCTCTGCGGCTATAAATATTGTATCGTATCTTGATGGCAGTTGTTTCCTGTAAAAGGAGAAAAGACAATATTTGGTTATAATTCATCTCATCTCTAATGATCAAGACTTCCTTGTCTCAAAGCGAGCCAAACAATAATAATAAAACATAACATTTTTTTGTTAAATTAACATTACGAGCCAAACAGTGAAGGGAAAGAATGTTAATATCAAGGCATTTTCTGCTTCTCTCAATAATATTAATGTTATTGGCTGCAAGAGCTGTCTTCAAAATGTCATTAGGACAATGGAATTACATCCTATCTGATATTTCTGTTTCATCTTATTTCACTTTTATTACAGTACAAATAATCTACACAAATTCCTTTTCCTTTCCTGTTTCTACAAACAAATTAAAAGAATGGGCCACTCAGGAGCTCAGTGTATTCCAGCATGGTACCATGATAGGATGCCAGCTGTACAATAAGAGGTCGCCAACTGCAAAATCAATAACTACAGACCTACAGACTTTGTATTACCTCAAGAACAGAGCATAGAGAGCTTCATGAAATGGGTTTCCGTGACCAAGCAGCTGCATCTGAGCCTTACATCCCCAAGTGTAATGCAACACGTTGGATGCAGTGATGTAAAGCACACTGCCACTGGACTCTAGAGAGGTGGAGATATCTGGTTGCCAGGAGAATGGTACTTGTCTGACTGTATTTTGCCAAGTGTAAAGTTTGGTGGAGGGAGGATCATGGTGTGGGGTTGTTTTTCAGGAGTTGGGCTCGGCCTCTTAGTTCCAGTGAAAGGAACTCTTAATGCTTCAGCATGCCAAGACATTTTGGACAATTCCTTCTGGTCCAACATGACTGCACCAGTGCACAAAGCATGGTCCATAAAGACATGGATGAGCGAGTTTGTTGTGGAAGAACTTGACTGACCTGCACAGAGTCCTGACCTCAACCCAATAGAACACCTTTGGGATGAATTAGAGCAGAGACTGTGAGCCAGGCTTTTTCGTCCAACATCAGTGTCTGACCTCACATATGCGCTTCTAGAAAAATGGTAAAAGATTTCCATAAACCCATTCCTAAACCTTGTACAAAGCCTTCCTCAAAGAGTTTAAGCTGTTATAGCTGCAAAGGGTGGGCCAACATCATATTAAACTCTGTGGATTAAGAATAGGTTGACACTCAAGTTCATATGCGTGTGAAGGGAGACGAGTGAATACTTCTGGCAATATAGTATATGTCAGTCCATATGTAACTTGCTGGTACTGCCCCTTAAAGGCAAAAAAGTTGCTTATTTCTGCTGTTAAATTCACACTCCTCCTTTTCAGGCTTCCTATGTGGACCGTGGGCTAGTGAAACACGCTGCTTGGGCTTAGATTGCTGTAGAGCGTTGGAATCCTAAGTTGTCAAACTCTGTTGTGAAACAATTCTGTTAAAATCCCAGAGCCAACAGAATGACAGATAGTACAATGCCCACCAAAAAGTCCTCGCCTTCCTGTGGGTGTGCTTGTTTGCCACACAGAGTTCGATCCAGATGATAGCTTATTAACTGGGACCACCAACAAACTGCGCTGAGAACTAGATAACTGCCAAGATCTGTGTGCACAGCTAAATAAACTGAGACTGACAATATACAGTTGGTTAAGTGTTGAAATAATTGCAAAATTCTTGATAGGTTTTGTTAATATTAATACTCAATATCAAATAAATAGTCTGTAGCCTGCAAGGTTATTCAACTGAGAAACACATACCCTTATATCCTTAACAAGTTTCATCAATCAATCAATCAATCAAATTTTATTTGTATAGCACATTTCAGCAGCAAGGCATTTCAAGGTGCTTTACATAATTAAAAAACAAAATAAAAACAGCATGTGACAATGAATAAACAGTAAGAAAGAGACAAACTTAAAAAACCCGCACTCTAACCCTAATTTAGCCATAAGCAACTCTAAACAGGTGGGTTTTAAGTTGAGATTTAAAGGCACCCAGTGTTTCAGCTGTTTTACAGTTTTCTGGAAGTTTGTTCCAAATTTGTGGTGCATAGAAACTGACATCCTGACATTCCTAAAGTTAGTTTGTAATGGTTTCATCATAGGATTACTCTTAATTGCTCTGCAGCATAATTTGCACGTACGGGGTGAATTCCTTGCCTGATATAACTATCAAATACTGTTTTAAATAAAAGGCCTAAAATTTCTTGGTTGAATGGTAAATGGCTTGCACTTGTATAGCGCTTTATCTAGTCCAAGGACCCCAAAGTGCTTCACACTACAGCAATTCACCCATTCATCCACACATTGATAGTGGTAAGCTACATTCTAGCCACAGCTGCCCTGGGGCAGACTGACAGAATTGAGGCTGCCATCACACCGGCACCACGAGCCTTCTGACCACCACCAGTAGGCAAGGCAGGTGAAGTGTCTTGCCCAAGGACACAACGGCTGAGACTGATGGAGTGGGTCTCAAACCGGCAACCCTCCGGTCATAGGGCGAACCCTTACCTCCTGAGCCACTGCCGCCCCAGTGCATATCACCTGCCGCTGAAATTAGGATCATCTTATTTTCAAACCTTGAAAACAGCTATGCACAATCTTGTGCCACACTCGTACTGCAAGATGTCATGCTCAGAGCGTGTATTCTGAAGAACTCTAAGCTACCACCACGTCACATTTTAGCACAATATCTGTGAAAATGACTGAGTTTTGCTAATACCGATGAATTGTGGTGGCCATCTTGAATTGGATTATTTCAAAAGCTAATAAGTTGTACTTGTATATCCAATGTCTACTTTCTGACAGCTTCATTAAAATTCATCCAGTGGTTCATGAAATATTGTAGTAGTAACAGACAGACACACAAGCACACACACACAGACAAAAGCGGTGGGTGATAACAATATTTTTTTTGTGCAATAATCAAATGTCCTAAATTAAGTAATGCTGTATTAAATTTCAACCTGTACTTCAGTGCAAGTGTTGATCTTAGAGTTCCAGAAAACCTTTAACATTCATGTTGGCCTAAAAGAATAGAGGATGCAATTCCTGCCAACCCTGAAACGCTGTTGGCTGTTGACAAGTTTGTACCTCAACAATCTAAGTCCAAGCAGAAAACAAAAAGAGAAAAATCTGAGAGCATGTTTTTTTACTTATGGACAGAAAAAGCTGAACACAAGAAGAAGGCTTTAAACCGGAGAACACAACATTGGCATTCAATGTGAGACCAGTGATGCAGTTTTGAGGAGAAGCAAAACATATTCTTGCACACAAGCAGGCTATTTTGAGTGGGAAAGCAGAGTTCTGAATGGGAGTTGTACAATATCTGGGTAAGAAAATAGGAAACATACTCTTCTCAAGTAAAAAAAGATGTGCTCTCTTGATCATTAAAAGTAAATTTCTCTCGTGTGCTATGTAGCAAGTATGAGTCTCTTAACCAGCTGGCTGACACAAACCCATCCACAGCAGCACAATCATGCTGCTCTCCAGCCAAGAGCTCACAAGTCATTTGAATTGCTTTGTATTATTCATACATAATCTCACAACATCTGGTCAAATATACATTTTCTGGGGATCGTGAGGAAAACCTGTTTGGCCTTATGGTGCTTTGGCATGGATTTTGAATTCAGATGGAGCTAAATTTTAATTTAGCAGGAGGCTTCACACATCATTTAGAGTCAGAGGATGCAGAGGATCTCAACCTTCACGTTACCTTTATAAGATGATAAAACAGGTGAGGCGGCCACGGGTGATACAGAAAATGTTTAAATTCAAATCATTTTAGGTTAACATAACTGATGAGTGAAACTTGCCAAAAGATCCCAATAAATTATATTATATTAAATCTACTTCATGGCCTCAAATCAACTGTAAACTCCCAGGCATATGCATGCTTAAAAATGTAATGTACATATTTAAATCAAACTTTATATCTTGTTGAAGGTGATGAAGTTAACACTGTGTAAAAAAATAAAATAAAACTATGCACTGTGATGATACGTAATTCACACCTGTTTTTTAATTAAAATGATATATTCATACTGGAATGATAATCAAAAGTAAATCAAAATCAACAATAACAATATAACATATAGAAAGGGATAAATAAAACCATACCAATGTATGCAAAAGAAAAACTTTTCTGAATAAATTAATTAGTGTTATTTACTATGTTCCCACATGAATAAAACAAAATTATGAGATTTGCAGACTGTTGCATTCTGTTCTTATTTACATCTTATACAACACTGTAACTTTTGGGGAATTGAGGTTGTATAATATATAATAAAAGGCTGCAGATCTAATGAATCAATTTATAATAAATCCTTTTATTACAACTATAACAGCTCAAGCCCCACTGCATTTGATCTGATGCACACTGTCCTCTTTAAATTGGTAACTTTGAGCAGTGGTTCTTAAACTTTTAAACTTTTGACACACAAAATATATGACTGACACTCATCTGTTACTAGTCAACGTATTCTAACCATAATAAGTAATTATATATATATATATATTACCCATTTATAATCACAATTTCTATCTCTTTTTAATAGTTAAGGCTCAGTATGCCATTGATAATTACTCTTAAAGTCAGTTTGAAATCTGTTGATCCTCCTAAAATCCCCCACTGAGTGTTTCATGACCCACAGTGTGGTCCCGACTCCAACTTTGGAACCACTAACTTAGAGCATTAAACCTTCAGGGATGAGAGCAAATGACAAAGTAAATAATTTTGTCTGTTTCCACAAAATCCATGTTTTTTTCTGTCAAAATAGCCCATCATTTCAATGCTACAGCATAATGATGCCATAGTATTGTAAAAATCGGTTTATTTTTCAAGATGTAGCATTAAGTACAGAAGATGTGTGTGTTTAAGACATAAATTTGATCTATGCATTGGACCTCCCATTAAATCAAGTGGTTTAGGTTGAGTGAAGGCATGTGGTATGTTGTCAGTGTCAGACGTGTTGTCAGTGTTTCAGATCCCAGTAGATTAACTTTCCTCTGTTAAATAATACCCTCAGGCTACACGTCCCACTTAATGCCTTATTTTTTTTCAGAGGAGCTGTCTTTGATTTGCCGTTCTTGTAGCCACCGCATTGGGAGTTTGGACCCTTGTGGCCAATCAAGGGTGTTGCAAAAGACAAGAATAGTCAAATTAACCCCAAAAAGAAAATCTCTGCTTTGTAAACTGATTTCCAATGCAATCAGGAGGCAGCCAATGGTTTATTGCAGCCCTGACAAGTGGTTCTAATCTCCATGCAGGTAGTGGTGGGCACAAATAAACCCTCTTTGGGCTTTCTTTCTTTTTTTTGCATTCACTAGGAGCACATATGCGCTGTCAATCACACAAATGTTGTACATTAGATTAGATCTTGCCAGACATCAATCACAGGGGTGCAACTGGAAGCAGCAATAGAATTCTCTCCAGGATTAAGCTGCCTTTAAATTGGCTGCGGCGAACAAGATGAGCTGTGGAGTTGAAACGTAAAGTAAGCCAGAGGATGGAGGCGAAGAGAAGAGAGGAGGGGAAAGCTGTGGATAATGAGCTTTGTGAAGGAGAGAGGTGGGAAAAAGAGAGAGAGAGAAAAAAAAGAGAAAGCAATGATGCTGTGTTTAACTTGAAGAATTGCGGCCACGGTTGTCTGAATTGAGGAAACTTGAGGAAATTATTCACTGAGTGGTAATTAAATTCACTATAAAACTTTAAATCAGCTAAATAAATAGCTTTTCTCATTTAGCTTGTTTTCTGGTCTTCTTTGCAAGATTGTATTATGTTGTTTACTTTATCTTAATCTTGCAAAGGTGAAGTTTATAAAACTGTTTTCTCAAGCGACTGATTCTGTTAGAGTGAAAAATTACCTGGGTTTATTAAAAGATAAAAAGTACATTTAATCCAATTTTAACTGATATAACAGTATGTTGATTCATGTGCGCAGTTGTGTACTGATATCCTGCTTAAACAAGAGACTGTATCTATCATTTCTAACAATTGTAATAGGAGAGAGAAATACTTTTCAACAATTAAAGGTCATGGCATTTATTGAAGGAATGTATAACACACCCTACCGTTCATGCAAAAGTTTTAATCTAAGATTTTTTTTACAATAGGACGGAGTGTAGTTGTAACCATTTTGGTCAAACTTTGTAAATGACTTAATGTACAGTTCCATGTGATATTGCGAGATCTTGTTGGATATGTTAATACTTGAAGTAGATGACAATCACACTGAATTTTAGCTCAATATCTGTAAAGTTTATTGAGTTTATGACTATTTTTGCTTCTTCAATATGCTTTGGTGGCCATCTTGAACTGAGTTGACTCCAAAAGTCAAGTAGTTGTACATGCACATCCAATAATTACTTTCAGAAAGTTTCACTAAAATCTGGCCAGGGGTTCATGAAATATTTTGCTAACAGACAAACAGGGTTGATGGCGATATTTAATGGCAAGGTTTTAAGCAAAGATGTTCCTTAATATGTAGCGCTGAATGTATGTGTTGGGAATCCCTCTCTGCTACTACCACACCAAGTTTTAGTTCAATATCTGTCAAATTGTCCAAGTTAGCAATTTATTGCATTCACTGAGGGTGTTTAGCAGTGGTGCCATCTTGAATTCAGCAAATTTAGCAGATCACTCTCTGAAAGTTTTATTTAAGCCCACCCAGTGGTTCATGAGATATTTTGGAAACAGACTGGCAAAGTTTTAAAGAGAGATCATGCACGATCAGTTCGCTCTCATGATATGTGTTAGAGATGACTCTCAGCTACTAACACGGCAGGTTTTAACTCAATATCTGTAAAATTAGCTGAACTATAGCGATTTTGGTGTTTGTTAAGGTTGCTTAGCTGTGGTGGCTATCTCTAATGGAGTTGACACTAAACATTAATTAGCTGTAGATCTATATCCAATGATTACTTTCTGAAAGTTTCTTTAAAATCTGGCCAGTGGTTCATGAGATATTTTGCGAATAAACAAATACGTACTCGCGTAGACAAAAACATTTTTATCAATTTTTATCAACGTTAGGTGATTAAAAACAAACACAAAAATATCTTTAAAAGCAACTATGTAAACGTCCTGATTGTGAAAGCATTTCTAAATTTGTTGGTAATTTAAAGTGACTTGTCTGAAACGTGCATCATATTTGTACATTGGCTTTTTATCAGTCAGTGTTGTTTATCTGCTCTTAAAGAAAGATTGGAAGTTAATTATATTTATGGGCACGGTGCTAATGTGAAGCAGCGCACTGATTACTAAAATAGTAAACATAATTAGTCATCTGCATTACTCGAGCATAATATTTTTAAACTTTATAAGTAGAACCTTAATTTATGAGTTGCGTGGAGGTTAAAGTGCATCAGCGAAGCTCTTCTCTGGTTTTGCAACTCTTTCATACAACTCAGGCATTGATGTTGTTTATTTACTTACTAGACTTATCCTGAATCATTTTAATCTTCATTTAAACTCGAAAACATATTTATACGGAGGTCTTATCCCAATATGGTCGAGTTATGTGAGTCAAGGAAGCTGTTAGAGGATACAGAAGCAAGCCAGAGAGGAGGGGGGACATAATAACTTGAGATTTGTGTTGAAAGAGTGTTGTGTTGAGAAACAGATTAGGCAGAATAAATGCTCCCTCGGTTCTGAATTGTGTCAATTTGCGACGACAGACTAAAGTCAAGGACGACTTGACAGAAAGTGACAACAACAACTATTCATGCCTGAATAAACAGGAATCTCAAATAATAGACTGGAGGTGACTATTTTTTCTTTTACCCTTTTATGATTAACTTAAAAGTACATTTTCTTCCAGCAGAGTGTATCAAGTTGCCCATCATGAATGGTCATGCAGCATAGCAAATACTAATACTTTTTTTTCTCCCTCTCTACAAGTCATGATAGTGTCATGAGCAAATTGTGGTTTCATAACAGCAGTTTCTAAACTGTTTTGATGGTTCCATCCATCATTTATTATCACCTGCCACATAAGGCAAAACAGCAATAATGTTTTTTTTTCCATGTTTTTCTGCGCATGTTTGTAGTACTAGCAAAGTTTCTCTTGAACTACTGGACAGATTTTAATGGAAGTTTAAAAAGATAATCATTAGATGTACATCTACAACTTATTAGTTTTGGGAGTCAACCCTATTCAAAGTGGCCACCACACACTAGCTATTTTAGCAAACACAAAAATGGCTACAACTCATGTAATTTTACAAATGTTGAGCAAAAATCTGATTTTGAAGTAGCTGAGCACCATACTATGCACATACTCTTGAGTTCGATACATTGCTTGAAATCTTGGTTTAAAACCTTGGCAATAACTGTCGGCGTCAAGCCTGTTTGTCTGTTAGCAAAATATCTCTGAAACCAATCAGATTTAAATGTCTCTGAAAGTCGTCAGTGGATGTACATTTATAACTCATTAACTTTTGGGAAAAAACCCATTCAAGATAGTTGCTACAGCTTTTGTACTTTAGCCAATACAAAAATGGTTATAAGTTAGTCAAATTTACAAATACTGAGCTAATATTTGATGTAGTAGTAGCTGAGTGTCATTAACAACACATAGTCCAAGTGCTAATACATCCCACAAGATCTTGCAATATCACATGTGATCATGCAAATTATAATTAACAAGGTTTGACCAAAATGGCTTTAACACTATCCCTTTTCTTTATAAGATGATCTTAGTTTAAAGCCCTGGCATGAAAGGTGGTTTTCTATGTTAATTTTTTCAAGGGATAAGTCTCTAATTTACAATCTGTGGCTGGTGCTCACAAAAACTACATAAGTATCAGAACTGGAGCATGAAGTTTTCCTGATTTGATTAATCCGGTTTTCTTCAAACCTCAGGTCATGATTGCAAATCAGGACTGACAAAAAAAAGGCAAAAAATAATTGCTCCAAAAATGTTTGAGCAACATGACAGAGTGTAATTTCTCACCATGGACTGTATCTATGAAATGTGCTGGGGGAAAATACATAAATCCATGTAGGCTCTACTTTTTAACATACAGACCTTAAAAATCATGCCGCTAACATTGTCGTGCCTGATTTTATAGGACACCTTTAGAGGTACTGAGGGTCAGAGCAGTGCCTACAAACACACACATTCACTTTTACCACCTTCAGCACTGTCATCATAACAGATGCTCCTCCGTAATCCTTTTTTTTTTAAAGCTGAAAAATAACTGTGGGCTTTGGAGATTCACGAGAAGGAGCCTCCGGTAGTATGGAGCCGGAGAACAAAGACAACTATCATTTATCTTATACGGTGCAGCAACTGGGTACAATGTATTAGGTTTCAGATTCAGTAATAATGATCTGTTTGACGGAAATATTCTTAAAAATCACTGGAGACAGATCAGGTTCACCCTGCATTGTCTTTGAAGCGCATCGTGCTGTTTTATCCCTTTATTTTCATAATTATTTTAAAGTATCCGGCAACTTCAAAGACAGCGTCGTCAGAAGATGTTTCCTCGCGCTCCTGTCGCATCTCCAGTCTCCTGCACGAGCACTTCTTCAACACAAATGGAATAATTTAATGGTTAAGTAGACCGGCAGCTGGCAGGAAGTGGCCCAGGCGAGAAACGACACCCATTAATATGGAACAGAACACTTACACCAGAGGATTGACTCTGAAATTTCCTGACACGCAGTGGCTTTACATTGGAGTTTATGTATGTTCCATTAACGCAAACTGCATTCACAATTCCTGGACAGAGGCTTGTCTGTTTACATTCCGATGTATGTAAAGTCATTGTGAAATTATCTCTATTGCTAATTCAGCAACACATTGCTTACCTGCTGAGGTCAAGTAAAATGACTCTGACTAAATATATAATTGACTTTATTATCACCCGCCAACAAAAACAAAAGGGCGATAATGTTTTTGTCTGGGTCTGTGTGTGTACATAAGTCTGTAGCATTAGCAAAATATCTTGTGAATGACTGGATGCATTTCAGTGAAACTCTGTATATCTACAAGTATTTAACTTTAAGAGTCAATTTCATTCAAGATGGCCACCACAGCTACAACCTTATAAAACAAAAACAAAAAAATGTAACTCAGCCAGTTATGGAGATATTGTGCTAGAATATGGTGTGGTAGTAGCTGAGAGTCATTCAAGACACATACTCTGAGCACTAACTGATCACACTAGATCTTTGTTGAAAACTTTGCCGTTAGCTATTGGAGTCAGTTCTGTCTGTATTTTAGCAAACTAGCTCATGGACTACCAGATGAGTTTTAAGGAACATCTCAGAAAATAATCATGACATGTACATCTACATCTGGTTAACTTTTAGAGTCAACCCAATTCAAGAAAGCAGCCACAACCAACTTACTTTAGGAAACACAAAAAATGATTATACCTCAGCTTGTTTTATTGATATTGAGCAGAAATTTGGTGTAGCAGCTGAGTATCATCATTTTAATGCAACACATTGTGGAAGATATTTGCTTAAAACTTTAACATTAAATGTCAAAATCAACACTGTCTGTCTATTAGCAAAAAAACTCATGAACCACTGAATGGAATTCAGAGAAATTCTCAGAAAATAATTATTGAATGTACACCTACAACTCATTAATATTTGAGGTCATCACAATACAAGATAGCCACCACAGTGAGTCAACCTTTTTTATTGCAAAAAATGGCTGTCAGTTTTGCAGATATTGAGCTTAAATTTGGTGTGGTAGTGGCTGGGACTTATCCCCAACATATACTCTGAGCATATCTTACAATATTGCACGATATTGTGCATAATGATATTTTGAAGGGCTACCAAAGACTCATTTCTCAGCATAAGATCAATTTAGTTTAAATCTCTGGTATGAAAGACGGTGGGTAATATGCATTCCTTTAAGGAATGCTAGGTTACTAATTTGGGAGTTTTGTATTTTTTTTTATTCCTGCCCTACTGAGCAGAATGCAACCTCACTGCCTGTAATGTGCTGCAGGGATCCAGTCACAACTGCACTGTAACCCTGGTAGCAGAAAGCATCTTGGATTTGCTGGACATATTTTAAAATAATTGTTCTCTCCATTGTCTGGTGTGCCTCAGTCCACATCTATTCCATTAACCGTTTATTAGTAGAATTTTTTTTACTAACATTCTGTACTGTAGATTAACGCAGCGCAGGGTGCTACCTCATAAAGTATGACACAGATTGTCTTTTCTTTATACTTTTCCCATTTTATGTTTCAGCCAATAATGCAGCACACACACACACACACACTCATAGGAACACACGTAGTGAACGCCTCTGTCTGTATTTGCCTCCAGTCTTGAAATTTAATGAACGGGAAAAAGTCTCTCACCTTGCTTGGTGCTGAACATTTTGCAGCAGCAGCAGCCACAAATAAATTCTAAGCAAGCTCTGGAGAATAAAAATAAACCGGTATAGTGGAAAGACACGTAATATTCTCGCATGTTGGGAGATATTTTTGTCTGTGCTCCATCCCGAGCTGGAAGTGTGATCATCCTCAGGTACAAAGTAAGCCTCTTGACACGCTGTTCTTCTGCTTGAAGAAATCTTACGTTACGCGTAACCACCGGTCATGTTGCACAGGCTTTAATGGAAAACAACGGGAATTTAGGTCGTTATCCAAAGCGTCGTCATTCTCTTTCTGTATAACACAAACAAGATCCAAACAGAGGGTGCAACCTCAAGTCAAAGTATTTTTTTATTGTAAACCAACAGTTGGATAATTTGCAGCACCACAGTTTAAGAATTGATACATGAAGTTACATTGGGTTTACAGTATTTAGTTTTTATGAGTTCACTTTTTTTCTCAACTGAATGCCTTTACCCTTTTGCAGTTGTTCAGATATTGTTAAAGTGTGGTTCTGTGGAAATACTATGAACAGTTAATAACTTACCTGTTGTAGATAGCTCTTTGAACAACCCTTGTTTGGAGAATTAGTTTAGCTCAGATTAGTTATTTGAACAGAAAAAAAATGTGTCCAGTGGTTCATGAGATTTTTTACTAACAGACAGACTGAGTTGACCCCAATAGTTAAAGGCAAATATTTGAACAAAGGTCTTGCACAACCAGTTAGCACTCAGAATATATCTTGAAGGAAATGTCAGCTACTGCCACATCAAGTTTAAGCTCAATATTTGAAAAATTGATTGACTTATACCCATTTTTATGTCTTTAAAGGTCAGTCAGCTGTGGCGGCTGTCATGAATCAAGTTCACTCCAAAAGTTAATGAGCTCTAGTCATGGGTCCAAGGATTTCTTTCTGCAAGTTCATTAAAACTCATCCAGTGGTTCATGAAACTGTGGTGATTTGGGTTTTTTCCTGTGTTTTGTTTTACTTCTGTTTTAGTTTATTGGTTTGTGTTAGTTTCTGTTCTCGTGTTTTTTCACTTCCTCATTTCTCCTCAGTCTATTTCTCCCTCTGCATTCCTGTCACGCCCACTCACACCTGTCAAAGCCTGTTAATCTTGTCACCTGTCTCCACTTACCTGATTATCCTCAGCACTTTAAATACCCGGTCATTTCTTCCACTAGTCGCTGGTTCATTGTTTTTTGTTTGCCGTTAGCTGCCATGCTCCGTACCTTGTCTCCTTGTTGTTCTGCCCACCGTTGTTTGGTTTTTTGTTCTTTTAAGTTGCTGCCTCGTCAGCTGTTTGTTTTCATTTTTTGTTTCTTTAGTTTAATAAATTAGTTTTTTGTTCTTCTAATTATGAGTCTGCGTTCTGGGTTCGCCATCGTCTCCACCGGTCCTGACAGAAACATTTTATTAACAGACAGACGCATGAACACAGACACGGGCAAAAGCGTTATCAGCGGCAAGTGATAAACATGTTAATTTCATGTAATGTTCTTTAACTTTCCATCGAAGCCCACTTTGGTGGAAGTGAACTATTGAACAGATTTTTACTACTGATTACTCATCTCTCTGTCACAGCAACTCATAATGCTGACCACCCTTGTATGAGCCAAACACCCACCTCCACCACTTGTAAAATCTCTTCCTTTATTTCTAAAATGCTGCTTTCTGTTATTGAGCACTAATGTTAAAGTCAAGAGACAGAACTCAAATCACTCTGCTTGTCAGTGAGGATCTCACTTTCTCGGTCTAATCAGTTTGTCAGCCAAAAGACTATCCGATATGTGAAATGTGGCATTGTCTTTGAAGGTGTCAAATTATTTTTTGTTCTAAAAGTCTCAGAGGACGTCTGTGGAAAATCACTGTCATTAAGTGAGTCTAATCTCCTTCTTTTCCATGGAACCCTATAAGAGACTCAAATGAAGGATAATATGCTGCAGTAGGTGAAAAAGTCTTTAGTTTAATTATGTCATTAAAGGACAAAGCCAATAATATTTGATGTTTTGTCACATTACCCGATTTGATCTTATTAATAAACATTTTATGTGCTCCTGAAGAACAATTCAGTTTCTTGTTCTGTGCCAGTGATGTTCATTGTTCTTCAAGGCAGTAAAATCACAGTAAGTCACGTTTAGCCTTGATCAATATTTTGTTGTTGTTATTTTTTTATACTTTACTATTTGGATGTCCAACATAACTATTCTCCTAGATTAGAAACACTTTGCTTCTTTCATGCCCAAGAATTCCTCATCTATCAGCAGTAAGTTAGCTGACAGCAGATTTAAAACAGGTGGAGTCGCTCGTAAAATCTACAGGCTTTTCAAATGTGTTCACTTGCAAAATATTTGTTTTCTTTTATACTTTTTGTCTGTTTAAATCAAAAGCTTAGCATTCCTTGAAGGAATACATATCACCCAACGCCTTTCATGCCAGATTTTTATACTAAAATCCTCGTCTGAAGAGAGGGAAGGGTGCAATGGTTGTTTTGTAAATAATATGCATAATCTAATACAAGATCTTGTGAGATGTCACGCCCAGAGTATGTGTTGAAGGGGACTCTCAGTCAATTTTTGGCTCAGTATCTGTAAAACTGACTGAGTTATAACCATTAATGCCTTTGCTAAGGTATATTAGCTGTGGTGGCCATCTTGAATTGGGTTGACTTCTATATGTGCATCTATAAAAATACTTTCTGAAAGTTTCATTAAAATCCATTCAGAGGTTTTCATGCAGTTAGCATTTAGAGCATAAGTTGGGGATGATTCTCAACTACTACTAGACTGAATTTTAGCTTAATCGTTGTATAAATTGACTGTGGTAAATACATTTTTGTGTTTTCTAAGGTGGCTTAGCTATGGTGGCCACCTTGAATACAGTTAACTCCAAATGTTAATTAGTTGTTGCTGTTTATCCAATGATTACATTCTAAAACTTTCCCTACAATCCATCCAGTGGTCCATCAGAGATTTTATAAGATGACAAATGAACACACAGATACATCAAAATAAAAATATTTAGTTTTTGACCAAGTCCATTGCCTGATGTGACCTTCTCTTTTGTGCTAAAGATGATGGGCAGGTAAGAGACGTCACTAAGACACACTGGTTTCAAACATCACATTTTATCAGAATCATGTAAGTCAAGTCAAATTAAATCAGACTGAAATATAGTCCCTCGCCACATCCTCAAAGGTCTTCATAATGTCATTATTTTGAATTAATGCAGAGGAACAACAACCAGCCAACAATGCATCATCACAATGAACAAGACAAAAGCTCATTAGGGAGCAACCGTAAAGGAAAGTGCAGAAAGGGAAACATCGTTCAGTCCAGTCAGGCAGAATATGGGCACAGACAGGGGTAAATGGAGATTACATGCTAATAAAAACTTGGAATATATTAACAGACAAAGAGGAAAAATAAAGATCAGCACTTTAAGGGATAACATTTGTGTCATAAAATTTGAATCAAACCTAAAATTACTTTCATTCACTTTCTTGTCACATTGTTTATTTGTTCACAGTTAACCATTTTGTTCTAAATCCAGTCTTATTTTTTTCCTGTTGTGTAACAACACTCATCTAGTTAAATGTTAGAGTACAACAGTACCTTTGGCTGCATACTTTAGCACCAAAACTTTTTGGACCAGGTGTGGAACAACTGGTGAGACAATAAAGGTGATCAAAGTCCTGGCCAGGAGTTAAATAAAAAGCGTAATTACACAGAAGTTCATCTAAAATTGTCCATAACTTTCAACTTATTCCTAAAGTATGATTAGAATGAATTCCTTTGTGCAATAAACTCAAACCAAAAAAATATAAAACATTTACAAAGTGCATTGAGTTTGTACTTTTTTGTTTGTTTGTTTGTTTTTGTCTTGCAACTGATGCATTATGAAAAGCAAAACTTTACCAGTTATAGTTTTTAAGATTGAAGAATTTTTCCCAGTGTGTAACTGAAAAAGCAAACAAACAAACGACAACACTGGTGCTGTCTCAGGAGCTTTTTTCCCAGAAGTCTTGCATTTTTACTCCATCTAAAGCCACATACAGTGTTGTATATTTGCCCCCTTACAGATGTCTTCTCTTTTTGCCTTTTTGTCACACATACACATTTCAGATAATCAAACGAATGTTAATATCAGATAAAGATAATTGCCCCCTAAATCTAATAACTGGTTGCACCACCCTTGGCGGCAGCAACTGCAATCAAGCGTCTGCAACAGCTGGTGAGGAGTTTTCATATGGCTGTGAGGAATGTGACTGATCTGATAAACTGATGGCTTGACATTGTCCTTCAGGATTTTCTGGTAGAGAGCAGAATTTGTGATTCCACCAATTACGGCAAGTTGCCCAGGTCCTGGAGCAGCAAAGAAGCCCCAGACCATCACACTACCACCACCATGTATGACTGTAGTAGCCTGCAGGGCTTTAGTTGTTGTGCTGGGTTCTTTTAGGACCTCCTGAATTCACTGATTCGCTTCTGGAGTCATTTTGGACAGCTGACCACTCCCTGGAAGGTTCACCACTGTTCCAAGTTTTCTCCATTTGTAGATAATGGCTGTTGACACAGCCACTTTATCCACCTGCTATTATGCACATGGACACTTTAATTAATTTCTTGTTTCATTGTCTACTTATTCATTTGTAATTGTTTTATTTGCACCATTACACCAGAATGATTTCCTAGCCTGTAACTTGTTTACTGGCAATGGCAATAAAGTGATTCTGATTCTGATTTAAGTGATTTCTTGATTCTGCAGGTCACATAGTAATCAGGCCTGGGTATGACTAGTGAACTCTGCTTTCCAAAAAATTGCAATTAATAAAGATTTCATTAAGTTTTTAAAGCTATACTTTTTCCACATAGGGCTAGGTTGGTTTTGTCTTTTAATAAATGAAAAAAAATCATTTGAAAACTGCATTTTTTATTCACTTAGGTAATCTTTGTATGATATTAACATTTGTTTTATGACTGTAACATTGAAATGGGACATAAAAGCAAAAACTAAAAAAATTCTGCAAGGGGAAAATATCTTTGCATAGTACTGTACATGAAACTGTGTATGTCTGTTACTCAAATTGAATACATACAAATTGTGTTATGATATTTTAAAAAGTCTCGCATATTTATGGTTTCCCAGCTTTGAACTTATCTGCACATGCAAAGTTCTGTTTCCGCTTCAATCTTTAGACCTGAACTGCTGTAGACATTTCTGAATCTAATTACTGTGTATTTGCTTAAACAATAATTTGCACCACAAGGAAAAACGAAGAAACTGTTTTACTGAATGTGAAAGCAACAAAATCATTAATAGAAAAAAGAAAAGGAAAGTTATATTATTTGGTGGACCCACTTTTGGTACCACAATGATATATATATATATATATATATATATATATATATATATATATAAAAACTATCATATATGACTATCATGTTTGTTTGTTACACAACAAGAACTTCTAGGAAGTCTTTAGTAAACATTTGTAAATTGGTGTTTAAAGAACAAAGAAGAAGGATCAGTCTCTGGCACAAACGAACAACTAACCGTAAGTTTTATTTAACAGTAGCAGTAAAGCCACTTACATTGCTTCAGCTCACTGTCACACTTAAAATCCACCACCAGCTGTCAGTTTATAATGCTGATTAAGGCTTAACTTCTGTGTTTGGGCCACAAGCAGGCATCTTGGAGCCCTCATGATGGGCTTTTTTGTACCTGTATTCTTAGTGAAGTAAAACATCCTGCTGCTTCATAAGTAAAAGATTAAATTTAAGTCATCATAATCTCAATCCTATCACTTGATCCCCAACTACCATCCCCATCCCGACCTTGATATGAGGCTTTTATGAGCACTAATGCAGCAGTCAGACTCTGCAGGATTTTGCTGAAGTTTTCTCTTAAAGTCGTATAGCACCAGTTGGAGAATCAGAGCTCTGACAGCTCTTTTAGGTGCAGCCACCTTTGGCAAAACAGCCACATTTGACAGTTAATGTATGAAAAAGACTATACTTAACATTATAAAGCACATTTCTATTACACGGCACGGTACAGTTCAACTTAGCACATTTCATTTGCTGCTTCATTTTCCACTGCAGACAGCAAAAAATAGTATGTTTTAAGAGCAAGTACAGTGATTGAGCACCAATAAGAACATTTCAAAGGAACTAAACATTTTCATTTATTCACATGTCATGTGCATTGAGTGGGAAATCTACACATAAAATGAGATACTCGTGATTTATGTGAGTCAGACAGAAAACAAAATGCAGAAAGACACTCACTCAGTGTAGATTTAGTTAACCTAACGTGCAGGTTGTGTTTGCACTGTGAGAGAATATTCAAGGAAAATCCACACGTGCATGAGGAACACTTGCAGACTCCCCAAAGAAAGACCCGTAACAAAATTTAAACTGGAGATTTTCTCGCTGGGAGACGACAGTCCTAACCTCCACACCATCAGTCAAAGGTCATTATGTTAAATAATGTCATGTCAAAGCAGTCCATCATGGGGCCAACACAGACACACACACACACACATGCATAAATTCAAGTAAGAATCACTAGTTAACAAACATATTTGGTTTGTATGTTTATTTGTTTTTAGGACTGTGGATAGAATCCAAAGTATCAACAACAAATAAATAAATAAAATTTTAAAAAATTATGTATGCAGAGGGAGAAGATGCAAGCTTCACACAGGCGGACTCAGCTGAGACTTGAGGTTTTGGTCAATCTAGGCTAAAAAACATCATCAAATCCAATTTATCCAGACTTCACTGGTACTTAATAAATGTAAACCAATAAGTTCCAATTGACTGAAAACAGCTGCTTCCTAATGACAGAAAATGTCAGCAAAATATTTTATCAAAATATTTCACATTATATTCAGGTATTTAATTCATTTGTTAAAAAACACCACATGTACGGTTGTTATTTTTTGTGTTTCACAGCATTAAATCAAAAATTATCAGCCGTATTAAGGCACAAAATGTCTGGGGCTGAACAGACTTCAAGTGCTTCATTTACTCCATACTGCTTCCTTGGGCAGTAACTTAATTGTAAGTACCTCCTCTTCTAAATCAGTCCTCTTCACTCCTCTGCTCGTCTCAGAGAGCAGAAAACTGCCTCAAGGCCCCCAAAGGAAGGAGTGGTCCTTCACACTTCAACTTCAATCAAAGGCTGCTCAGCCAGCGTAGCGTGAGGAGAACTTTTGAAGTTTTTCAGAAAGAGTAGGTGTAATGAATTGACCACAGAACACCTGTCACAGTAAATCACAATGCATGTAGATCACATATTCGAGCTGGTGAGGTTTACCTTTCCCCGAGGATGCAATAGTCTTGTACAGTTAGTGTACTTCATGATGACACTCTTCAGCCTATAAAGTGTTGGCAGCTCTGAATATGAAAGCCCTACACAAGCCATCACAAAAATGTCTATGACTCAGCCCACTTTGCAGACACTGAGCTAAAATATGATTTTTCTCTCAACTGAGTTTGTTCAAAAAGCCATCTACAACAGGCAAAATGTTAATTGTTTGTAACTTTTCAACAGAACTCCTCTTCAAAAGATCTGAACTATCCCGCTAATAAACATACTTTCTGTATTACACTTGTATTTTGTGCAGCTTTGAGCAAATTATCCACTGTTTTCCCCTCAGCAGAAGTTAGCTGCACAGGCAGCCACATGAGGAAGTGAGCTCATCGCTCCCATGCTTTGGCCCTTCCACCGGCTCCATTTAATCCCTCTGAAGTCACGTTTAGAAGTGCACTCCTGGTTTACAAAGCACGGAATGACCTGGCTCCATAATACATTTCTCACTTGCTTACTTATTTTATCAGCAGCCGACTGCTCTGATCATCTAGTAGGGGAATTTTCACCGCTCCAAGAATGGAATCAAAAATCTGGTGAAGCTGCTTTTAGTCACTCTGCCCTGAAACCGTGCAACAGCCTGCCAGATGACCCGCTACGTGCCCCTAATCTTATCGCTTTCAAGACGAGGCTCAGAACATTCCTCTTCTTGCCAAGCTTTTTATTAGTTTTTATCCAAAGCCCTGGTGTGATTGTGTGCATGTTTGTACACTTTCCTCTGTGTGTGTGTGTGTGTCTGTACTTAAAGTGTGCATGTGTGTGTCTGTTGTGGCAGCTGGGAGGAGGGAGCTTTAATCTTGTGTCATGCATTTTGGGCTCAGTCTTTTACACTGGCAGAGTTGTTTTTTTCCCCATGAATCACGCTAAATATACCTTTGTGTGAATGCAAAACAACAAAGACAGCTTTAGTCAAAATGCAAAACAAGAGCAGCAGCCTTATAAATATTAAGTTTGTGAATCTAGAATTGGGTGAAAGGCTTTTTTTTATTCACTAATAGGCTACACAATTTTTTTGTATTTGAAAAATCATTTCTTGTTCATGACTAGCTGGTAAAGCCTTGATCGGCTGAATAAACAACAGCTCCTTTTGGTGTTGGTGGTGCTGAAACAGAGCTAAAAAAAATAACAACTTTTTTGTCTTTAGGCAATCAAATGGACACCAAAAATGGTATATAAAAAAAAACATGATAAACAAGATGCTTAAAAGGTGATTCCTGGACCATTAATACATCACTATTTCACAAAGCAATCACTTTTTTATTGAAGTGGCATGAACCATTAGACAAATTTGAATGAAACTCCCAGAAAGTATTTATTTGATGTGCATCTATAACTGATTAACATTTGGATTCAATACAATTAAAGATGGCCGCCACAACTAATTGACCTTTAGCAAATGGCTATAACCGTGTCAGCTTTGCAGATATTAAACTAAAATTAGGAGTGGTTTTACGTGAGTCAGTCCGAACACATGCTCCAAGCGTTAAGAGATCTTGTGATGTTGCGTGCAATCAGGAAAAATGTTTTTTTCAAGATTTGACAAAAGCAGGGGTGGCGTAGTGGTTAGCGCTGTTGCCTCCCAGCAAGAAGGTTGCAGGATCGCTTCCCAGCCTGGGGCCTTTCTGGGTGGAGTTTGCATGTTCTCCCTGTGCACACGTGGGTTTACTCCGGTTTCCTCCCACAGACTAAAAACATGTATGTTAGGTTGATTGATGACTGTCCCTGGGGATAGGCACCAGCTCCCCGTGACCTGGAATGGAGAAGCGGGTAAAGAAGATGGATGGATGACTAAAGCAGCAATCTTAGTAGAGTATCTTAGTTTAAAACTAGCACAAAAGGTGTGGGCAATACACATTCCTTCATGCAATGATGTGCTTTTATTTTGCTCAGGTTTCCCAGTTATCGTCTCATTGGGAACCCTATTGTGAGCTGCATGTGCTGAAAAATCAAACAAATGTTAACTTGCAAGAGCAAAACGTCTCGTATTGAGTCATCCATCCTGTCTCTATAGTTTTAGTCCAAGGAGTCAGACTTGCTTCATTTTTTAGTGTTCTTGAGAAATGGTTTTCTCCAGGTTTTCTGAAGGTCTTTGTTTGACATTTTTTTTGCACAGTGAGTCCAGTACATGACCATTTTCAGGTGAATGTGTTTTTGTTTGTTAAGCCGCCTTACTCTGACCTATTTACTGTATTCAGGCAAAGCCCATATCTTTAAAAAACAGAAGTTAGGAGTGTTTTTCTTTTCGTTTCTTTTTTTACAATAATTCAGTAAATGAATAATAAGCCTAGAATTGGCATTGTTAAACCAAAGGGAAAGGAATGGGAGTGACTGACAAACAGAGCCAAAGGTCCATTCTCTGATGGAGCTGATTTACAGTCGTCATTGTTTTTATTGTATTTTAGGCTGTAGTTGTTAAACGCAAGAATATAAGTGTGGATGCTGTGCTTTCTTCAGGCAGTTTTGAAATGTTACACTGCAAAACTGAACACAATATAACAGAGAGCACACAGAGCTGTCAAAACTTTATTTTTCAACATTTGATAATTTAATTTATGGTTAAATGATCCTGTGTGAGTTCCCAAAAAACAACGTGTTGAATGAACATAAAAAATGTGGGCTAAACATCAACATGTTTCTTTTGATTTATTTTTTGAAGTTGAAGAAACTATACTGCTGTAAATTTAAAAATCTGTGCATGAACCTATTCTTTTTTATGATTTTTGTTTTTGGTATACATTTTTCTTTTATGGGTATAGTTAGATTTATTCACATTCACTTTACATAAACACCTAAAATAAAAATAGATTATGCTGTATGAAGCAGCAGTTTTGTTGGTTTTGCGAAACAAATGAAAGCAAATAAAATTGAAACCATCAAATAGATATCATTAAACCCGGCAAAAGATTCATGTCTCGTTCAACAATTAATTTAAAATGAGTTCAGCCAACCCAGTTAAACTGAGAAATTAGTAGTAGTAGAATTAGTAGTAAAGACGTTGAGCCAAATCTTTCGGATCATGTTTACACAACTTATTTATGTTACATTAAAGCAATATAAGTGATTAATTTGAAAGAAATCACTGTTACTGCATGGAAAGATATTAAATGTATTTTGTTTTAATTCATCAAGTATTTTTAAGTGTTAAATACATACATGCAACAGGAAGAAATTTAACAAACTTTTTTTTACCTAATATGACTATATTAAATTTATTTCCACTTAGATCAATCAGACATGCCTTGGTTGTTTTTTGTAAGGCAGAGTTCAGCTGAGCTCAGAGCAGGGCTCTGCAGACTGCAGCTTTTGAGCTCATGATTCGGGGGCTGTAACTGTGCTGGTTCAGGGGGAAAAAAGGCAGAAAGAGCAACAAGATGACCAGTTTGCTAGCAAAGCTAAAAGCTGGTGCTGGCAGAGCAGCCATTCTTCTCATGCCCAGACAGGACGTACAAAAAGAAGAAGAATAAAGGTTTTACTACAAGTGAGACTTGCTTGCCAGGAGATGCATGCAGCTCTGTTGTGCTCTTATTCTAATGGAAACCTGGCTGAATATCAACATGGCAGATTTCCATCATCTGGTGGATGTATAAATGGGTGTATGAAAGAGCTGAATTGGTGTAAAGCACTTTCCGTGGTCATCAACACTACAAAAGAGCTTTGTAAAGCGTGTCCATTTGCAATTTTACAAACAAGAAGATATATTGTATGAGGACACCACGTTGCTCTCATTATGTAGCAGAGTAGTGTGTGGACTTCACTTTCTCGCACACATGCTGTTACTTGGGAAACCTGGCAGGCTTCAAAGTACTTATAGGGCTAGTGCAGATCTTTTGCCATGGGGTTCTGAAAGGTTACGAACAATAATTATCTTACCTGTCGTAGATATCTCTTTGAACGACCTCAGCTGTGAGAAACAGCACTTAAGAATCTTATGTAAATAGGTATATAATGAGATATTGATTGCAAGTGGAAAGGTTTATAAAAGAGCATTTATAAACATAATAGCATTTGCTGTAAGATGGCAGCAATCCACTTTGCTCTTGGCAACACTCAGACTAGCCGTTAACTGTCAATGTTATCAGAATTAAACTAAAGCAGGTGAGATAAAGTATTGTTCAACACATTTCCACAGAGCTTGTAAAGATCCGAACTATCACTTTCATGATAAAATCATCTGGCTAATGTGGAGAAATGTTTAATTCAACAAACACTCCTGAGCGATGCGGTGTGCTCATTTAGGTGATGGAGTGAGGGGGTTAGAAATCAAAAATAACAAACTCATTAATTATCAGTGTATTCCAAGTAAAACGGGTTTAAATTAAATAGCCTTTCACTCAGTTCCTGCTTTGAGGCGTCCAGAGGTGAAATTTACTGAACTTGCTTATTTATGTTTGTAGCTTGTGGATGACAAGGACAGTACGGAGGGAAATTTTGGGGCAACAGCCACTGGATTCTGATTTATTCCAAGGATCAGCATATTTCTAATAAGACACCATCCGTCTCTTGACTGACTGATTTGAACACTATCTGGAGCTTCCTTCATGGCCAATGCTGATTTAAAACAGATGGCTTTGCCTCTTTTTGGCAGCCACCTTGAAATAAGCTAATGCATGAAAACATTATAAAAGCCTTCTGGGAGTTGTGTTGTCCTCACAAGAGCCTATTGATTACTTGTCCAATGACAGCAGCGGATGTACAGTAGATGCCTAGAGGTCATCTAATCTAAGTGATCGGCTCTCGCTTGTTAAAACAACAACAAAAAAAATACAACAGGCAGCTTTTTTTTTTGCACATTCTCTCTTTTTAAATGGGAACTGACAAATTACATTAGGTTTGTATCTGAACAAAGTGATCAAAAAGAGGCATGGGGCACTAACTGACAGACAGCCCAGCTACAAATGACAAAAGATAAAAGATGCCAGATGATTCAAATACAAAGCACGACTGGAGATTTTTTTTTTTTTCAGTTGCAGCAAAGCTAACAGATCAACTTAAGAGCCAGGAGAAGTTTGAAAACATGCCATTTTTTGCCGTAATTACCACTAATTAAGTCATGTGGGGGGAAAAAATCACTTTGAACATTATCTCTCTTTTTTTTTTAACAGAAACATCTCTACAAGCACTATGCCATTAGGAAATGCACAGATAAAGAAGCTTTAGTAGTCAGCAAGACGCCTCACAGAGTCTGCCAGTATCTCCCTGTGGGTGCGGACTATCTTGTGGTGCTGCAGCCAAAGCAGTGTGATTGAGCAGGGCAGCTCAATGAATGCAGATATATTTACTCAGAGTGTTGCTCTGGGAAACATCAATCCAATACACGTCGTTTCGCTGAACTTAGGAGGCATCATTGATCCACAAAAAAAGTGCTAAATGATTTAAGAGTAAGCATTCCTCCAGCGACACTTACGCGCCTGCTAAAGGGCAAAGCTTGTGAAAAAGAACAAACAAAATGAAAAAGAAATTGAAACACGTTCGCTGTGAGGACACAGTGTACCAGCTGCGAAATGAAAACTGTGGATAATCACAGCTCCATTAGAAGCTCATGAGAACTTCTCCTTAAATAACCCCGTTTAATATGTACAGTCACGCTGTAGGTCATGAATAATGCGCCTAATTTTCTGAGTTTAAATACCAGAAGAGCTGTAAAGTAGCAGGACCTTCAGTGTGAAAAAGTAAAATAACAGACTTTTGTCTCATTAGTATCTACGCAAAATACAAAATGAAATAAACAAAAGATACTGTGCAGAACACAACAAAGAATTCTACTGAAAACAATTTTAAAGGTGAAATGAAAAAAAGCAAATTCAAAAAAATGACTTCTCATGTTTTTCTTTTAGTGAAACACCATCATAAAACACTCCAGTGGTCAATTTCTCTGATTTAAGACGTTAACAAGAGTTTTTGTGAAGTGGAGTGATTGTGTGGGCGGAGTTACCTCCTTGGTTGGTGACGTAGAAGGGGGTGGGGCCAGCTGTGGCAGACCAGTGTAGGACACTGAGGAGGTTACTGTCGCAGTGTTTATCAGTGAAAATGGAATCAGAAGAAGAAGCAAGTTTTGTTAAGAATAGTACTGGGGGGGGGGGGGGGAGTGATGCTGTCGGGAATTGGGGAACACCCAAGCTTTACAATGATGTCACACAGTCTTCAAGGAGTTTTCCCATCCGAACAGCTAGAGGTGGACAGCTGGAGACAGGCGGTGGTCCTTCTATTGAAGGTTTGTATTTCAGGTGGTCCTCTTCAAAACATTAACTCCACAGTCAGTCACCAGACTTTGGGTTGTAATTTTCACCAGGAGTTAAACTAACCACATCCATCAAACTCTTGTCCTTTGGGAACCTGAAGAATGACTCAGCTGTTGGAGTTTTGGGTCAGTTTACACAATTAATTACAACAAACTGAACCATTTCACCCCCACACCATCTGTATTTACTATGTACTGCCTTGTTCACGTTCCTGTGTTTGGCTCTTGATACGTCACACTTCCGAATGATCGTGAAAAATGTCAAAGAGATCCTAGTAATTTTTTTTATTTTTGATTATTGATTTGTATTCTTTTTTTTAATGAGAGACTTTGAAAACAAGCACCTTATATGACTTTCTTTTGATTTATGTCAGTTTCAAAACACTTTTCATTTGACCTTTAAAAGGCATTCTGACAGGATATATAAGGTTACAGCAATACTTCAGATTCTTTAAGGTTAGAAAAGCTATGAGCATTTAATGTCTTACCTGTTGTAGATTCCTCTTTGAATGACCACAGTTTGGAGAAAAAGAGTGTAATTTAGACTGGAGTGACAAACTAACAGCTAGTCCAAGCAGGGTCAGGGACTAAAATACAGCATACTGTCTTAACAACTCTAGTCTCAAATGATTTATAGTGATTCATTCCAGCTCTAATTTATATATATATATAAACCTCACCACCAGCATTTTCATATGACATGGTTATTTATATAGAATGTTGTGGTTTTTAGCAAGCACAAACAGCCAGCTGTTGCATTACAAGTGCAGCCTGGCAGGAATATAATAAAATTTCCACATGAATAAACGTGTCGTGCAAATTCTAAAGCAATGTTAAAGGGATAGTGATGAAATGATGTTCTAATATTTAATTTAATTTAATATTTAGCAGTATTTATTATCTTATTTACCATGACATTATTCATAGATCATAGAGTATGGAGAAAAGGGCGGAAGTCTTCTTCCAGACTATGCTAACGGCTCGTCGAATCAGGGCTCATTTATTCAAGCAAAACGTCTTATCACATTGGGCTGCGACTTTTGGGAGACTAGTTGGACCTTTAAAATTACAGATAAATTGTGATAAAATAGGCAGATTTTCTGTTGCGGTCTGAAAAAGCAATGAGTGTTTACAACCAAGCAATCAGGGAGCTGTGAGCCTTGTTTTTGAGTGGCCAGTTTTTAAAATCAAATCCTTTTTACTTGTGCATGGCTTGCAAAACTACATACTTAGCCATGAACATTATTATTTTGCTCACCTCTGCCCACATCATACCTACCTCGGACCGCTTTGTACCCATCTCAACAGCTGCCAACACATTTAGAATTTATTCTGCTGGAGGATACTTATGAAATGAAGATAGGCAGATTTGAGCCAGTTTTTCAGTAATTGTGTGAATGCTTTATAGCATTCACACCATTGTTTTCCTGTTTCTCTTTATTATCTATTATCTATTATCTATTCTTCTTTCACTATTCCGTACGTTTTTCGGCACCTATCTCCTTTCGCAATTTTTCAGCTTTTTCAACCATTCATATATCAAAACGTTCAGCTCATTAATGCCATTCCTGCTATGACTTTTGGTATTGGTGCAATTTCATCTGTTTCAGATATTTAGCTTTTTCTGCCATTTTTTTCTCATTGAAAATGAATGGAGCTGTGTTCAACTCTTTGAAATTCAGCTTTTTTCTTTCTGTTTCAGCATTTTCTGCTAATATTACTTCTGCTAATGCAAAT